>NC_052513.1:38204423-38504423 GCF_014356525.2 Nilaparvata lugens | reverse complement strand
ATAATCATTGCGTCATCCAACAGCCGTCGCTAGATTTGATTTTCTATTTACTTTCCACTGATTTACAAAATTTTAATTCTAATTTTAATAATAATGCCGCGGTATAAACGACATCCAAACTTGGGTCGAAATGCTGTGATTTTAGAATATGCACAGGAAAATCAGCAGCAAGGAGATATATCCTTCAATTTCTCAGCAAGCTGCATTCAACTATAATTAAAAATACAAACTGCTGCACAACTAACTAAGCACATAGGAAGTCCATATTGAGATATAAAAGTTAATACTGATTGTTGGATAATTTTCATAAAAATATAGTGCATCAGTTTCAGCTAAGGCTAAGCACACCTGAGGAGGCGCGGCCTGGTGATACAACGTGTTGATCTTATGGAGATTGCCTTATCACACCGTTCTACGCCATGCCCGATTCAGTGTGTGTGTGTGTGAATTCTTCCATTCAAACCAATATAAGCAAGAAGCACCTGGATGCAAAATGCCGCATCGCGCCTCCTCAGGTGTGCATCCAGCTAAAGTTTTACATGAGATGCTTGGCGGTACGAAGTTCGCCGGGCCAGTTAGTATCAAATAAATATGATGAGCTCAGAGATGATCCGAGTGGGGCTTTACAATAAAAACATGAAAAAAGAAACGTTGTTCATTACTCCTTGGTCCAATTTACTTAAATGATGATTGTTGTAAAGTTGATTTCAAATTGAACTTTATTAGATAAAAAAGCACTCTCCAATAATTATTCTCAATTATTTATATAACTATTCAATAATAATTTAGGTAACTTCAAATAAATATAATGAACAACCGAGATGATTCGAGTGGGGCTTTACAATAAGAAACAAAAAAGAAGCGTTGTTCATTACTCTGTGGTCCCATTAATATTATGATTGTTGTAAAGTTAATACCGCTTGTATGTAGTTTCAATACCTAATACCGGTAGGTCTATGTAATATCTGATGTAATATTAACTATTTATTTTTGTTTAAAATAATCAATTATATTTTATTCATCAAGAAGATATTTTAATGAATTGATATTAAATATTCATGATTGAGATTCAATATTTTTCGATTAATTATATTTCTAAATTGTTAAAAACTATTTAGCAACGTTGCGAGGTAGAAAAGGATGGCACTATCTGCTCTGTCGATTGATAGACAAGGATAGCAACACCAATGTTTATCAAATACTGCCGTTAAGTAAATTATAACGTGCACCTCTCTATAGATTAAGTAGAAGGTTCACTTGTTCTTTACAAAACGTAATCGGATGTAAACCTCTAAGAAATGTAATATACTTTTTGTGTACTTGAGAATTTGATATTGTGGTGATTATTCATATTGAATAAAAGACTAAGAAATTGTCAAAAATCACAATTGACAAGGACTTTTGACAATTTCTTGGTCTTTTATTTAATTTAAAATGTAATATACAACTAATTGATGTAAGGAGTACAATTTTCCAAAGGACACTAGTTCTATTCGTATATTGTCGATTTCAACGATCAACTTTTGCAGTAATAAGCAGAGTAGCTGAATTGTGAGACATCTTCTACTCTATCTATGAAATTTAAGAATTATCTTATTACTTTAATACTCGCCAACCAAGTTATCAAGTTGTTGTGACTTCATATTTATTACACTACAGTATTCTAATAATAAAAATGAGGTACTTCGGAAATTCGACTGAGTCACTGTCGATGTTGTAGAACCGTTCCATTATGAAATAAAATTTTCAGTCAGCTTGAAAATGTGACCTGTGTGGCCACGAAACCATGCGGTCCTGTACCAAATAAAACTGTAGAATTTGACGATATATGGGTGTTTTTATTTCTTTACTTCGGAAATGTTTGTTGATTTTGTTGAAAGTTTTTGTTGAGTTTGTTGAAAGCTTTTGTTGAGTTTGTTCAAAGTTTTTGTTGAGTTTCTTGAAATATAATATATTTAGGAGTCATAAAAAATGAATTACTTCGCTGGGATAAACACATCTTACATCCAACAGCTAAAATTAGAAAGTTATTTACAAATTCATCCAACTCAAACAGCTACAATAGCCTACTATCAACAGACATGATAAAAAATGTTTATTATGCAATAGTCGAGTCCATAGCACTTGTCGATATGGCATTTTGGCCTGGGGAGCTACAAATTTCTCCCACATCGATCCTATCTTCAAGGTTCAGAAGCTGATTTTGAGGATAATATGACGCAAACATCCACTCTTCCCTTCAGTACTACTATACTCGGAGCTCAGCGTCCTCAGCATCAGACAGATTTACATTCACAGACTTCTAACATTGACCAAAAAGAACCCATCAATCTGAATCACCCGCAAGGAACACGCAGAAGGAACATGGACTTGGCAATTCCCAGGATGACAACATCAGCTGCTCAGAGGTCAGCCCCATATTTAGGACCAAACATTTTAAATAAACTGCCAATAACCATTAATAAAGAAACAGTTCCATTTCATTCAAATCGAAAACAAAAAAGTGGCTCCTGGATAATAGAATCAATTATGGAGATCGATTAAGTTTAGTTCTATAAAAAATTTCTCCATATTCTTTCATTCTTATTTTCTTCATTTAAACGATTTTTTCCCCATTAGTATTATAAATGTTTTTATGTGTAAAATTTCTACATCATAGGTGATCAATTTCCTTTTTTAAATTTGTGTATAGAGATTTTGTTTTCATGAACTTCCAATGACACGCAAGATGTATGTATCTTCATTATAATTTTTACATCTTAAACAATGGCAAAATTAGTGGCATCCCGACACATATTCATATACAGAGTGTTCTGAAGAAAGGTGCCCATAAGTCAGGGCGTGGTTCCTCACATCAAAAGAAAGAAGTTCCAATTTAAATAGGTCCGAAAATGCTATTGGTTACCAAGTTGTACAAACTGGAAGATCTGGTCTGAATTTCAGTTCCCCTGCAGGAACGAAGCCCTACGGGTATTTGTTGCCTGTTAATTAAGATGTACAATTTATTATACTTCATACTTCTTAAGTTCTGTGAAAAAGTATTTTGTGTCTATTGTACACTAGCCGTCAGGCTCGCTTCGCTCGCCATATCCGTCTAGTTAGGGGGCTCCGCCCCCTGGACCCCCAACTGGATCGTCCAAAAATGAGATCAGCAGGCTCGCTTCGCTCGCCTGCATGTAAACCTCAGCGGAACCTCTGTACCGAATGTGAACGTTTTATGTCAATTTCATCTCGAAAATTTGAGAAAACGTAGAAAAACGCTGGTAAAAAACCTTTTACTATATTGGCGTATCTTTGGCGAACAAAATTCTTCCACCTCAGCTAAACCTGTGTACTGAATTTTTTAAAATATATTTCCATCAATTATTGGAAAAGGTGAGAAAACGCAGAAAATCTGAGAAAAACGTTGGAAAAACGCTGATTTTGGGCGTATCTTTGATGAAATATTAAAGTCACCTCATTCCAAAATTTTTAGACCCTAGCTAAACCTCTGTACCAAATTTTAACATTTTCTGTCTATTACTTGATGAAAGGACTGAGAGAACGCTAATTTTGGACGTATCTTTGGCGTTATTTGAAATTCCTTCTAACACAACATTACTACACCCCAGCTGAGCTTCTGTACTTAATTTGAACATTTTCTGTTCATTTGTTCTCGATAAACTGAGAAAGCGCTAAGAAACGCTGGAAAAACGCAGATTTTGGGCGTATCTTTGAAAATTTTTCCAAATCCGTTCTTAGTGCGCCTCTAAAAGGCCAACTGAACATACCTACCAAATTTGAACGTTTATGGTCCGGTAGATTTTTAGTTCTGCGAGTGAGTCAGTGAGTCAGTCAGTCAGTCAGTGAGTGAGTGCCATTTCGCTTTTATATAGATTTAACGTGGTAAATCTGCTCCAGAAACCTTGAAGGAACTTGTTTTTCGGGGCCAAGTTTTGCATATTTTGTCACATATCTTGAAAATTACTGTAGCTACAGATATTTGGAAACGGGTTTATTCAATTTTTCAGTTCATTTTACATAAAGTACGCTAAATTGTACATCTTAATTAACAGCCAACAAATACCCGTAGGGCTTCGTTTCAGCAGGGGAACTGAAATTCAGACCAGATCTTCCACAACTACCACAGCTTGGTAACCAAGCATTCTCCTATATTAATTGGAACTTTTATTCTTCTTTTGATGTGAGGAATCACGCCCTGACTTATGGTCACCTTTTTTCAGAGCACCCTGTTCATGAATATGTGTCGGGATGCCACTAATTTTGCCATTATTTAAGATGTAAAAATTATAATGAAGATTATACATATCTTGGGAGCCATCAGAAGTTCATGAAACAACATTTATAAAAACAAATTTGAAAAAGAAAATTTATAACCTATGATGTAGAAATTTTAGACACATAAAAACATTTATAATACTAAGGGGGAAGAAAATTAAAATCAGCAAATAATCAATCAATATTGTATTAATACTTTGTAAATAATTGTAGCTTATATGTTTTTGTAATCATGTCTATATTTTGAATAAACTCCTCTGATCGTGTTGTACCCTCAACCAGAGAATTTATTATTATTTTGAACTTAATTTTTGCAGCAAGAGTCAGAGGTGAACGGTGTGCCATCTTTGACTCTGCCTTCTATCAGTGAGGACGATGAAAATGTTCCTGAGGAGGGGGAGACATCCCCCCTCTCGCCCCACAAATCTCCCCTGCATCAGTCCAACATCAGTCCCCGCCATGCCAAGTTCAACTCAAGGTACAGTTGTTCAAACTCACTAAAATATCCTTAATTAAAATTTTTAGTACCTATTGGAATTAGTTCTCAATACTCTTGAGCTAGATTCTTACACAACAGTGACAGTGAACAGTGAAAATAAAAATATAAAACTTCAATTCAATTAAATCAATCTCAGAAAAGTTTACACCATTGTTACTAAAATAAGAGTAAACTCAAGATCTTTCTTCAATTCAAAAAATCAAAATCCCAACTATTTGCTAAAATAATTTGATTGTAGAGTTTTGGCTAAGACACTTGACAATATTACGAATATCAATGCTCAACATCCAATCAATGAATTCCTACCTTCTACTAATGATTCCTACCTTTTTCTAATTGGACTATTCCTAATCAACCTAGCCGTATGTGTATGAATAATCCCATTATAACTTTTAGGAATTATATTTTCTACAGATGAAAATTAATGATAAATTGATTTATTCAAATGCTTGTTATCGTGTGCTGTGGGGACGATACATATTGGCCGAGCTAGTGGCGGGAGAGTGATGGATCTTCTCGTATTCCAGTGATAGGAATGCCTACGGGGAGCCTGTTCCTGGGGATGAATGTGTATATAAATGTGTGTATAATTATGTGGCCCTGGAAAGGACCAGGGGGGAGGTAGTGGCGACTATGTCTATAGTTGGAGAGGATGAGAAGGCAGAGGGTGTTTCCGGAGGGATAGCCGGGGGTGGGGACGGCAGATCTAGTGGCAGCAGCCTCCAGGGAACTGGCTGCGTTGTCCTCTTCACTGGGCTACGGATCGGGATGACTGGGACGCCACTGAAGACATGTTCGAAATCGGTCTTCCAATACGCTAGGTCGGCCTCTTCCTCTGGTTATCAGCAGGTCCAGCAACGGCTTCCCCGTCCAACACTTCCCGGGTCTTCCCGGGTTGGCCGAGTCATAGGCCGTCAGAACTTCGGCACCGGCTGGGGAGGTCCCACACTAGCTACACTAGTTTCTAGTTACTAGTTTCTCATAGGTTCCGCCAAACGGTCTTTAGGCCGTGATGCCCCTAAGTTAGGTACCCTTCCGCGATTTGCCGGGTGTGCCTCACTAGGTACCGTACCACCTCGTGGAGCCGTTGGAGACTTCCTTCAGCTTCCTTGTCACCCTTGGATCCTGTCACCAGTGCAGCTGTGCCTCTGGGTTCGGCGTCGCTGACCGGAGTGTAAGCTCCGGTTCGTTTTGGCATATGTGACAGATTAGGAAGGAGAGGAAAACACAAGTTATGCTTCAACTCGGTTTGGCCCTATTTACAACAGGTCATTTCAGAAACAACAAAAGTCATTTTTTGGTTAAAATTGGTTTAATGCAGAATCTTATTCTTTGAAGGTAAATACAAAGTTCTCCTGAGAAACCAAATAAGTCAGGCTTTTCTATATAGGTGTTCTGGCCAGAGAACTCGAATTGTAGCGCCAGAATGCCAGACTGCAGTTCTGCCAATAGCAGGCTTGTGTTTGCGCCGGCGCAGACCGTCCTGCTGCTTTGGCTTTGTCAATTTCTTTGTAAGTCGTCTGTTTTGTTTCGTCAGCCCATCTTGTTGCAAGACCAAAATTGTGTTTGTCATGTAATTTCGATCAGAAATTTCTTGTAAATAATTGTTTGAGTGTCGTGTGTGTGAATTATGAATATAACAGTGTAAATAGTATTGAATTGAATTAATTTGAATCGGATTTGAATTTATAAAGAATCCAGTTTGAGCTTTGTTCAAAACACAGTGCATAGCCTGCAAGTTGAATGCGAAAAGGCAGCCCGGAAGCAAGAACCTATCTTCCCAAATTTCATCCCACCCTGAACCTGACCAAAACACCTAATAAAGGCTTCGAAGGGCAAGTAGTCAAGATTGGAATAAATTTGGTGAGTTTTTGCTCTTTTTTATTGTTCATTAATGCAGAGTTTAACTGTACAAATAACCTGGCTCAAATTGAAGATTAAATTTTGCCCCTTGTTTGTATTTGATTATTTAAATAGTAAATTACAGTCCTCTGGTAGCTCTAGCCTGAGCTTTGTTCAGAACAATAGGTTAGATTACAAGCCTGACTTATGTGGTTTCTCAGGAGAACTTTGTATTTACCTTCAAAGAATAAGATTCTGCATTAAACCAATTTTGACCAAAAAATGACTTACCGTATGTTGTTTCTGAAATGACCCGTTCCTTCCACCAGCTCACCACAAGTAAGAGGGAGCAATCACCATTCGGGTACCTCCACTCTGAGGTCCAACTGGTTCGCCAGGGGAAGAACTGACTTGTCTCGCTGAAGGAGCCCGCTTATAATAACAGGGTCTCCAGCGAGTGAGAGTCAGCTGATTGAGAAGTTGCTGCTCGCTGGAAGTGCGCACCAGCAAGTAATGAGACTGTTAGTTGCCTAGACTAGAGTTCTGCGCTGGGGCAGTGAGCGGTTGGTGCGATCTTGTATTTTCGAGCTGATGCGAGGGTATCATGCTGATTAGTGATTTCTTTAAAAAATCAAACAAACAAATTTTTTCAACCTATATTTTACCAATTTATTGCAGGATTGAACGTCTACGACAAGAGAAGCTGAGAGAAGCTGACCACGCTAAAAGCAACGTGGACCGTCTTGATAATCAGGTCACGTCGTTGCATCATCATGTGGCAACACTTAGCCAAGAGGTAATAATCCGTTTCAAACTTTGAGTTACAATTCTACTTTCTAAAAGGAAGATTCTTATTTTTCTCATAGAGGTTTTGTGTAATTTACTGGATACAGGAAGAGAACTATGCAGGTGTTATGTAAACTTAGTGTTGATTATGTAAAATTATTGACCTGACTTGTCTTATACTATATAACGGGAGTCCTTGGGACGTAATCTTGAACAAAAAAGAAAAACTTATTCAAAATGCCGCTGATATTCTATCAATTGTTCTATTGAGAGCAGTGAAAAATCAAGAGAAATAGTTGCAGTAAATGTACCTGTTATTATTATATTATTAGTAAATTATTTTACTTTATTTATTTTTCATGATACTGATTAAATTAGTATAATCATTCTAGTATATCTTTGAGTAGGCTGTTGAATATTTTGCAGTGAATGTACCTGTTATTATTATATTATCAGTAAATTATTTTACTTTATTTCTTTTTCATGATACTGATTGAATTAGTATAATCATTCTAGTATATCTTTGAGTAGGCTGTTGAATATTTTGTGGGAGAAAATTCTTTAATGATTTGCTGTTATGCATGTAATACAAATGTATTCCAGGTACATTGGTTGCAGTTATTAATTATTGCATACTGATTTATCTAGATTTTTATCTCATGCACTGTCAGTATAGGCCTTCGTCACAAAACACTTTGTGACAGCACTTTCAATGTTATCCCATTATATCCTCAAAAAGGACGAAGGAGTGAGTGAATTTCGTTTGCCAACGAACTCAATCTGTATAATGGATAATGATTAGAGGAGTATTTGATGAATATACTCTACCTTCATTGTATTATCATTCATCTCATCATCATCACCTAGGCTTAAAATACTTCTAGAAAGTCGCCTTTGTAGAATAATAATAAAAAATTGAATTTGATTGATGAGAGCATTAATTTAAACGTTATTGTCGAACAGACAAACAAGTCCACAAAAACAACACAAACTGACAAAGACTCAAACGTGAAGTCAAAAGTAAGAACTCGATACGTTCGTTCAAAAATACATTCAAATAATAGAACAATTAAAGAGCTGTATACTTTCGTTGAAAATACATTCATATATGATAGATCTAATGTATAGGCTACCGTCAGAGAAAAACTTGTTTGTTTTATTCTAGCGTATAGTAAATAGTATACTCATAGAGATCGTCTTTGCTATACTCTTCTAATGCTATTGTTTCTCTATGGTATATGGTATACTTAAGTGCATTACATAGTCAATGTCATTCATATTCTACTTTTTCTGTCTTTTCCAGGTTCAGAATGCCATTCAAGCCCTCCAGGAGCTGGCCACCACCAGCAACACAGTAGTAACTAGTCGCTACCCCTTCCCCCTCCCTGCCCACTCCAACCCCAACCTCCCCCGGGTCAACAACGCAGGCATGCTACCACGCAGCTCCTCCCATCCCCCCGAGATGTTCTGCTGGGACTCCCAGGACGACTCCTACCAACCCACCCTCATCGACTGTGAGACGCAGACCGACGATCTGGTTGAGTTGATACGCCTGTTTGTGACCTTGAACCCGCGCATGACCTTGGTCTGGTTGGGCTTGGACCCGGAACTGGTCTACAAGTGCAGTCAGGTGGTTTTGAGGTTTGCGGAGACTGCAGACCAAGGGCAGTTTTGTTTGAGAGGTGCTAGTGAAGGTTGTGACCAAGGTCAAATGGTTGTGAGATCAGCTGATGATAGTTTCCAAGGTCGAATGGTTGTGAGATCAGCTGATGATAGTTTTCAAGGTCATTCAAATTTGAGAGGTGATAGTGGAGACCAAGTCATTGTTAGACCAGCTGATGATAGTTATCTAGGTTATAGCCAAGGTCAAATGGTTATGAGGCCGACTGAAAATTGTGGACAAGGTCAGAGGATAGAAGGGAATATTAGTCAGGGTTATAATCAAATGCCACAAGCAAGGAAGGGACGTAGTTATAGTCAAGGTCAAATAATGTCAATAGCAAATACTGGCCAAATATTTAGTGGATGTGGCCAAATGCTGATGCCAAGACCTCTGGGAAATACAGGTGTGATTCATGAAGGTCAAAGTTCAAGGTCAACTGACCCCACCACTCACTTCTCAAGGTCAATGGATCAAGGTCGAAGGTCAAGTACAACAGATCAAGGTCACGCTTCAAGGTCAAACCTGCGATCCAGAGTGCCCTCAACTGAAACAGTGGTGTGCTCTGAAGACAATCCAAAGTGTGCCACTACTATTGTACCTATAAACTGTTCTGAATATCCCCACCCCTACGATCAACGAAGCACTCCCCCCACCACTCGTCCAACGCCGCTTCCTGATTGGCTGACCAAACCGTTGACTCCGCCCTCCAGCTACAATTCGAGAAGACATCGATTCAGTACCGGTGATATCGAGCGTACTCTGTCTAGCAGTAGGAATAGCGGCGGTTCCAGTACTTCGTCTAGTCAGCGCGGAAGTCCGCTACCTTCTTCTAAGTCTTTGAAATTCCATCCAAACAGCTGAATTCTAACACTGTTTTTGTGTGTAAAAAGGTGGATGGAGTTTGTCATCCTAGAATTGTTCATCTCTGTACCTATTGTTTTTGATTTCATCACGATTGATGGAGAAGTATATGAGGAGATTTGGATGTATTTCCAATTGATTAAGAAACACAACTGATTGTATTGTCAATTTCATTTTTATCATTTTACTTACAGAACTGTCTGTTTTGTGCTAACATTGTGTTGGTTTTTGAAACTGCAGTCCTGTATGATGCACTTACTCAACTTCCCTAGCTGTTCATGGGAACGACATGAACAAACCAAACCCCAAGGCAACTCCAGAAGTGGCCTTGCCTTCAAACTCATGGGATCTGCCCCATCTGGGCAGGTTCCCTAATCTGAAATGGGTGCTTCAGGAACACAGGAAATTCCGTTTCACTCTTATGTAGAGGCTATCAACATTGAGAAGGCTTTGCTACTGATCACGTCATGTATGATGTAAGCTCTATCACATCATTCCAACTGGAGAGGAAGGATGAGCTTCTCAGACCACTTCTCAAAGAACAAAGAAGGACAGCCATTCACGCAAGACTGATCTTCTTGGGAGAGGTGAGGCTTTCGTCCAAAGTTTAAGAGGGGCAAAAAGGGAAAACCCAAGAGACCAGAGATGGGTGAAACTCCAGGCACAAACGTGGGTCAAGAGGCTGAGTCAAGGGTAGCCAGGCGCCCTAGAGGCAATTTGGCGACCCCTTCCTCAGCGGAAGGACCTACAAAAAGGCCAGGAGTGAAACTCACGTAGGTCACTAGTTTGTGGTTGGAGAGACCAAACCTCACCACTGCTCAAAGAAGGGTGGCCATTCAGGTGAAACTTCTTGGAAGAGGTGAGGCTCTTGACCCTGCAAATTTTCGGAGGGGCAAAAAGGAAAAACCCCAAGAGACCAGAGATGGGTGAAACTCCCAATATGGGTCAAGATTCTGAGTCAAGGATAGCTAGGCGCCCTAGTGGCAACTTGGCAACCCCTTCCTCAGCGGAAGGACCTTCAAAGAAGGCCAGGAGTGGAACTCACTGAGGTCACGAGGACCAATCAGTCTGTAGAGACTGGCAAGCATATCAAACTGGATTGCAACCAGGTGATGAATGGGGTGTTAGCATAGGGAAAAACTCCTGGTTCTTGTAAAGGACACAGGTATTGGTTTGAGTAACATAGCCTACTACTTGGGAACACAATAAGCTTCGGTTGATGTGTGGGGTTTTGAACCTTTGGATCCTTGAATCCATCCCTTATAAAATAACAATAATGATGCACTTTTAAGTATATGACTTTCAATGAATGATGAAACTTAATAGAGCATGTAATTCATTTGAAATCATTGTTGGAATAATATCAAACATAAAATCACTTCATGATTATTCTTCTACTGTGAGTGAACAATTCGAGGGCTAATTCACCACCAAAATTTAATTAATACTTAATTATCAAACAGTGGTTGTACTTTTATTTTTCTACTCTTCAAATACATAATATATTATATTTACACTATATAGGTATATATGTTTATTATATTGGAAGCAAATATAGTTACTTTGATAATGAACAGTGATATTTTTTATAATTGCTGTAAAAATATTTGTTGTTACACTTGTAAAATATAAGCCTACTGATTAAAATAATATTAGGCATCTTCTAGTGAAAGTAAACAGTGTTTTTTCTCAAAAATTTAAACAATATTCTTGACTTTCAGTTGACCTTTTTAAATTGCATGTCATTTTTCGAATATTGTACTACTTTTCAACAAGATGTGAGATAGGCCTAGTAGTTGCTTAATTCTAAGATTCTTGTTGATTATTGATATCTATTACTATAATAGATATAAGCTTTATCGATTATTGTTCTTGGATTAAAAAATATTTCAAGAAATGATAACATTTCTTGTCTTCTTATGACTTTGTATTTGTTAATGGTCAGATCTTGCATTGTTTATTATTTTAGCCTAGCATGACTTAGGCCTAGTCGTCTAACAACAAAGTAGGCTACTATAATCTGCTAAGCAATCAAGATTTACTTAGTCAAAATAAGCATTCATTGATAAATAAGGCCCTTAAAGCTACTGTTAAGCATCTTATTTGTTATTTTTCCAGGCTTGAATCATCAATCATTGCTTTCTAGTGAATTTCTTATCTACTGAGCAGAAACAATTACGTTGAAAACACATTGGCTCTTATGGGAATGTTCATACATTGTGTGAGTGAATACTTCCATATAATAATTTATGGTTAATTTAATATTGTGAGTCTTCCAATGTGTGAATACTCCCATATACTAACCAATGGTTTATTATCTTTCTGCTGAGCAGAACAGAAATTCTATAATGCAGTAAAATAGTTCATGATTGATTAATAAAAAATGAGATGAATCCTAGAGCACATTACAATCTACATAAGAAAATTGAGAAGAGCAAAATTTGGAAATTTACAGGACAATTGAGAGGATCATAATGCAGTCTCGGACATATAATATTATTGTACCGTATACAATTGAAAAGGACAGAATTTAGAAATTTACAGGACAATTATTGAGAGGATTATAAAGCAGTATGGGACATATAATATTATTGTACCTACCCTATACAATTTTCTAATAAAATACGAGGAAAAATCTGAAACTTCTAATTTTTATTGAAAAGAAACTTTGTATCTGGAACATCACCTATGTTTAATAGGAGAATGATTTGAAATCAAATTTATCTATAACAGAACACACATTCAATCACTTTCAATAGTATTTCTTGTAAAGTGAAATCCATCAATCATTCATTACCGCGGTATTTCGATGAAAATAATAGAAAAATCTGCTTCCATAAACCGTGATTCATTACAATAGCCTATAGTCTACTAGCATAGCCACCTCTAATACAAGGCCGCGGCCTACGATATTGCAACGTCGCAGTGTAGGCCTACAATCTAATACATGATTGGTGAAAAAGATTTAAAATAATACCAGCTGATCTTTTTCACCAATCATGTATAAGACTCTAGGCCTACGCTGCGACTTTGCAATATCGTATGCCGCGGCCTTGTATTAGAGGTGGCTATGCTACTAGACGTATTATTTGAAGAAGGTAAATCCAATGCATGAAATGGTTGTGAGCCAAAATTAATCAATAAATGATTATAATTATCATAATTACTCTATGATGAACAGTATAAACAGAATAACCGTTTTCAAAATGCTAAATTTCACATGATCAAGAAAATAAATATTGAAATTTACGCTATGAAAAGAACTTGACGTATATGAAAATTATTATTAAATGTGAGTTACCGTACCTGAATACAATAAAAAGCATTTATGAAGATTAGGAATTCCATGTTAAAGATTTAGTTATCCAACTTTGAAGCTTCTATAGATTTATTTATCTAGCTTGTGTGAAAGTGGGATGATTAATAATATGAGGTTATTCTAAATGAGTAGAGTCAATATTCTAATTAGGCCTACTATTGTGAGTTGTAATAGATCAACGTTTTTGAAGGCCTAAATATTTACAAGACTTCTGAAAGTTGTTTATTGAGTGAAACTCACCATACAATATTATTTTGAAAGAAGATATTCAAAAAAAGTTGATAAATTGAACACTGATTTTGGAGATGTAGAATTTTTCAACACAATATGGACCTTATTGAAACGCAAAATAATTTGTCCATTTGTATTTTCTCTATCGTTATATAATATGTTGAGCTGGAACGTTACCATTGCAAAAAGAAGTTAGTCTAACGGAATTTCAAATACATTTTTTTATCTATACAATCTGTAAATTTTTCCCCTTTTTTCATTCATTATTTCTCATCTCACAGAATAAGCTCACAAAATCATTCTTAAACTTATTAGGAAACTCATAAAATCGTGTAAATAAATATTTTACTTGATATGTTACGGGTAGAAAAGTTGACGATTATTTGAAATTTTAATGATGGTTTACCAAATAAAATATTTAAGCACTGTTAATTAATTCTTCTTATAGACCATAAGTATTCCACAGTTAAAGTTGAGTGACCATTTCTCAAATGAAACTGCAAATTTTGTAGCTGTTTATCGTCTCTATATAAAACCACCATGATAGTAGAGTTATCGTAATCTATTTAGATAGAATGATAGGATTCCAATCTTCGTTTTATGATTCTGCTTTTCAAATAATGTGAGTCAATATCTTCCCAAAATATTAATTGGATAATGTGATGTTTCTATGGCCTACTAGTTCATACATTATATTATAAAACCAAAACTATAAATTTATTTGAAAATGCGTTTTACATATACTTATGATTCAGCGAAACCGTAAAGCCTACCATGAGTCGAATTGAATTTGAGACATTGATATTGAACCCTCTCCATAAATTAAATCAATATTGACAATTTCGTTGGATGAATAAACTTATGTAGGTATACCGTTGAAAAAGTCTCATGTATTTTCAAAATTACTGTCGAATTAATGGAATTAAATTTCAATTGATTATAGCAAGCATATTTAACTGCTCCAATACACAAGTTTTTCATTAATTCAGATGTATGAGCTACCGCAAAAAATGGTTCATTTTACTTGAAATTTTTCTCAGTTCTTCACATAATTTCTTCTTATAACTATTATTATAAATCCATTTTTTTAGAGTTACTCACCAAGTAGCCTAGTGTCGCCAATTACTAATTGGTATCTTCACTTAAAATTTAAAGCATTTTCCAAATTGTATCTTTCTGGATTGATCTTGTAAAGCACATTCTAAGTAGATTTACGTATATTTATAAATCCATCTGTCTTTATTAAACTATTCTGATCTGACCTTACAGTTGAGTTGTGAGTGATGTTGTGGTACTTTTCCATAATGAAAACACAAATTTAAAGAGTGGTTGACAATTTAAATTTGTGTTTTCATTCTGATTTGGTTAATATAGAATTTCACATGGACCCTGTTGCACAAAAGCTAGTTAAATTTTAAACATAATTAAATTCTACGAAAACCAACCATAGAAGGTTATTCTGAGTAGAAAGCATCTCTGATTTGTTCTTGTAGAATTTAATCATACACAAATTTTACATACTTTTGTGCAGCCGGGTGTTTTATATTCAATATTTTTTGAAACTTGGATAATTTGGTATGAATGAGAATTTTTTCTAATGCTGTGAAACAAATTTATAGTCTATAGTGAGGTCCACGTTATAATGGCAGTAGAGAAAGATAGAAGAAAATCGTTGCCGATCCTCTAGCTTGTCAATGCCTTCTATAGACGGTGACTGATACAGGTTTATTGATGTAATTTCAACTGTTCATTCTCGTTTAAAATTAATCAATTATATTTTATAAAGCAATAAATTATATTTTTCAATAGTTTCATAATGAATTTTTATAATAATTGAGATGAAATGTTTTGTTAATTAATGATTAATTGTACATTGTTAAATGACGATCTGGCAACAGAGCAAAGCGAGAAAGAGATAGCGCTCTCCGCTTTGTTGAATGATAGACAAGGATAGCAATACCATTGCTAATCAAACACTGCCATTATAACGTGGACCTCACTATAGTAGTTGTTGAAGTCTCCTTTGGGAGACTGGCTTATTGTTATTAAAGATAGTCAGTCGTTTCCCATTTCTGGAGGAATAGTAATTACACTCTAAAGCTGCGTTTACACCAAAGTTATTAAGAAAATGATAATAACTTAATCCTTATAGACTCTATTAGATTGAAGGGAACTTGACAAACATGTCATATGTTCATCATGTGTACCGTATATATCATAAGTTAATATCGGAGACCGAGCTTCGTTCGCTCTGGAGTACAAAAGCATAAAAATTATATTACGAAAGAAGAAATTTTATTAACATTCATAGTTCATACAGAAATGTTCCAAGTAATCACAGTAAATTGAGATTAATTCCCAGAGGAATACAAAAATTTCCCTCACAAAGGCCCGGTTGCATAAAAGCCGGTTAAATTTTAATCCTGATTAATTTCACGTGAACCAAATCAGAGAAGACCATTTCAAAAAGATGGATCTACTGGAATTAATTAGGATTGAAAATAACCCGGCTTTTTTGCAACCGGTAGTAAGTACCTATGATTACAAAACTTTAACAGCTGAGTAATAATTTTGACACAGTCCCACACACATGAACTCGCTCACTCATTTCCATCATCAACAGACGACGAAATAATTATTATCAGCTGTTTTTCCAAGGATGAATAATAATTATCCTTTTAATGTCCTTCAGCGAGTTTTCCCAGGGATGAGAACTAGTGCAATCGAATCTTTATTTTATAAACCTACTATGTTCTGAATTTCGTGAGAATCGTTAGAGCCGTTTTCGAGATCCGGTGAAATACAAACATATAAACAGAAATAGCTCGTTTAATAGTATAGGATAATCATCACATTTTGTTAATAACTTTGGTGTAAACGCAGCTTAACTGATCAACTGGATGTTATTCAGAAATGTAATGTGCCGTCACTTGGTTACGGAAGTTAGCTTATGGTTGAGAGGATCAACGTGCTAATCACGCATCATCTCTATCCTGGTTGATGATTATTCGCCTCTGCTGTAAGGCAATGGCATTGGCGGCTCGTGCCCGCGGGGCGGGTAAGGTACCCGGCGTATCTTTTACTGTACAGCAATTTGCCTGCTTCGTGGTCGCGGGCCGGCATCCTATACTATTAAACGAGCAACTTCTGTTTAGATGTTTGTATTTCACCGGATCTCGAAAACGGCTCTAACGATTCTCGCGAAATTCAGAACATAGTAGGTTGATAATATGAAGATTCGATTGCACTAGGTTTCATCCCTGGGAAACTCGCTGGAGGACATTAAAAGGTTAATTATTATTCATCCTTGGAAAAACCGCTGTTTTTGTCGTCTGTTGGTGATGGAAGTGAGTGAGCAAGTTCATGTGTGTGAGACTGTGTCAAAATTATGACTCAGCTGTTAAACTTTTGTAATCATTCAATCAGGTACCTAGTGCCGGTTGCAAAAAAGCCGGGTTATTTTCAATCTTGATTAATTCCAGTAGATCCATCTTTTTGAATTGGTCTTCTCTGATTTGGTTCACGTGAAGTTGATCAGGATTAAAATTTAACCGGCTTTTGTGCAACTGGGCCTTTGTGAGGGAAATTTTAGCATTCCTCTGGGAATTAATCTCAATTTACTGTGATTAGATAGAACATTTCTGTATGAATGTTATGAATTTTATTATAATTTCTTCTTTTGTAATAAATTTGTTATGCTTTTGTACTCCAGAGCGAAGCTCGGTCCCCGATATTGTTAAGTGGAGTAAATATGAAACTGGCAACAAGCTGGTAGGCCTTAGGCCCGCCGCAAAGTAGACCGACGGTAATCCACGAAAAGCAACCCACGCCGTGGGGTGTTTTGTAAACCATTGCTAGGCTTCTCCAGACTTCTGTGTGATACATGCAATGAATAATCCACTCATCAGCTGATTGATTATAAATAATTCGATAGCAATGGCTTACAAAACATCCCACGGAGTGGGTCGCTTTTCCTGGATTACTTTGCGGCGGGCCTAAGCCCTTCATGGTTTGTTGAGCCATTGATACAGTTGTTGAAGCCATCTTTTTTAATTAATATTTAATTTATTACTAGCCAATTCAATTCTCCAAACTGAAACAGATTATAAAGCCGCGTTTAAACCAGAGTAGTCAACTAAGTTTTCAACAATTTGTAATTCCAATTTTTCAAAAAGCACAGGAACATTTTTTGTCAACTTGTAGGAATCCTTGTTTTAAACCAAATTTTTCTTTTACACTCAACGTAGGAAACACTGAAAACGTTGCCAACAAAATGTTCTTCGCTTACCCCTCCACAAGTTCATGTCGACTACGCTCTCTTAAGCTGCATTTACACCAAAGTTAATAACAGAATGTTAATAGCTTAATCCTCATAGATTCTATTAGATTGAACGGAACTTGACAAACACATATTTATGTTCATCATGTGTATGATAAGTTATGTTCAATCTAATAAAATCTATAAGGATTAATTTATTAACACTTTTAATAACTTTTGTGTAAACGCAGCTTTAGGGTAGGCAATTAGTCAAGACAAGAGTGACAAGTCACGATAAGTCACAATACTTCACATAGTTGCTTATGAAGACATGTCTAATTGCAATGACTAATCGGTGTGTGTTGCTTCATAAGCAACATGAAGCAACACACATCGATTAGTCATTGCAATTAGACATGTCTTCATAAGCAACTATGTAAAGTATTGTGACTAAACGTGTCTGATCATGTCTTGACTAACTGGTGTTTGCCTACCTTAAAATTAAAAACTTTTGTTTTTCTACATCAATTATTTCAGAGCAACATTTTGTTGACAACTTTATTGTAAACGCAGTTTATAAAAACATCACATGAAAAAAATGACAGCTGTGATTAAATTTACAAACGTCAGTTGAAATTTTTGTGCTGTTTTGTTCTAAACAATTCTCGGGGTTCTTAAATTTTAGTGTTTTGATTAGGTTACAAGTTATTTTGATCAAAATTCTTTAGAGTTTCTGTACTATTCTATCAAATCTTTCAGACAATCAAGTGTTTTTAAATTATAGTGTTAAGTTTTTCTTCAAAATTTATGTAAAACTCTCTTTTAAATCGTTGTGACAATTTATTGCTCTTTGAATTTCAGAGCTCTAAGGTTCTAGTATTCAATTTTTCATTGAAAATTTTATCAAAATGTCCAACGGAAACTCTCATGCCCCGTTCGGAAAACTATTTCTTCTAGAATTTTTCATCGACAACATTGAAATCCGGAATTCGTCACTAATTTTTGGCGAAAACAACAACGGTCAACTCTGCGTGTCGTTTCAGTTCCTCTATTACCCGGTCACAGAAATCTGCGAGGAAGACTTCACTCCCAAAACGCGTGCATTGTCCAAAACTTCCAAAGTAACTTTCAAGAGTGGCAAGTCGTGTTTATTCTCACACAACGATCCACAGATTTCGAATCTGTCTCAGTTCGATTTGAAGATAAACGTTTCCCAAAAACTGTCCAACAATGATGAGGAGAGTTATAAGATACCCGTTGGAACGGCGGTTGTGAGTTTGGGGGGAAGTTTCATGAAAATTATGAGAAATTCCCATAACCATTCCAGTGAAACTTCGCCTTTGTATAGTATAGCTCAGGATGAATTTGTTCTAAGGGACGAACTGGACAAAGAAATTGGAACAATCCTAGCGTTCGTGCGCTTGTCATGTTTTGGACAGTTGATAATCACACAATTTCAACTGGGTACCGAGAAACAATACATGTTCAAAGGGACTGACAAGATTATGTCTGGAAACAACAACAAAATGGCGGGGGATAAAGTTGTGAACTTTGATCACAACGAAGCTAATCATGATGGCGTCTACGACAACACACAAGATATAAATGAGGTGAACTTACCTGGAGACACACCTTACTCAGATTTATTCAACTACAATACAGAACCTACAGCTGAAAACGATTTGACATCCCAACAAATTCTTAACGAAGGAGGAGGAGGAGAAGAGATTTTAGTTGAGGAGGGAAAAGTTGTGAAGGATCAGGGGGTGGAGGAGAAGGAGGAGGAGGATGAGTATAAGGAGTATGGTGCTGAAGTGAATGGAAATTCGATAAAGATAAGGGTGTTGAAGAAGAAGAATAAGCAGAGGAAATCAAAGAAGGAGTCTGATGAGGGTCTGAAAGATGAGTGCTGCATGTCGAATTTCTGTGATTGTGATGTTACAACTCAGCCCCAGATTTCATATCCTGATTGTTCTCAATATTTATGTGAATGCTAACATTAAAATATTGTTACAATATTTATGTTAATTGTTTACAGCAAATACTCAATTTTTCATAATATTCATGTAAATTTTGATAGAAAATGATTGGGCACAATATTTATGTAAATGTTGATAGCAAAATATTGTACACAATATTTATTTAAATGTTGAGAGAAAAATATTCTTCACAATATTTATGTAAATGTTGATAGGAAATACTTAATTGTTTACAATATTTATTTATGTGAATGTTGAAAGCATCAGTCTTTTGATTGGTTTGAGAGTTTTGTTCTACAAAAATGTGAATAAAAATATTGTGATGTCAAAAATGAAATTTATTTGATCAAAGCTAGAAGGAAATAAACAAGACATTGCATTTGTTCAAAATATTTATTTTATATAGGTTTATTGCTAGTGTCAAAAATGAAATCTATTTGATAAAGAAGGTAATAAACAAGACATTGCATCTTCTCAAAATATTTAACTGATAGAGGTTTATTGCTAGCTCATCTCCAGAGTTCTAGCTATTGATATATATTCTATACCGTGATATAGAGTTCTTTACCATGTATATATTCTAGCTCTTGGAGTTACTACAAAATGCATAGGTTATACATAAAAAAGCAGGTACAATCATATTTATAGTTTCGGTGGTAATGCTATAAGACATAAAAATTAGGCATACTTAGGCATATACATAGCCTACAAACAAAAGAGTTTATAGAATAAATTCTATATAACAAAATATAGGTGATATAACAAAATGGCATATATGACTAATCCTGTCAGATTAACGTAAATCTCATAATAGGAGCTCCTAATGGAAAGTGAAGTTGAAGAAGAAGCCTATATCGAGAAGAAGATTTTGTTTAGAGTAAGAGCGAGATATTACCAAAAACGCAAGTTACATACTAACAACAAAGAAACAAAAGCACGATAAGTAGTCTCTTCTTTTTCTTTTGGTCGTATTTGTAGTTATTTTATATATTTTTATTTTTATTCGTTACCGGATCAGTTTTGGTCTGTATCTTATCGTAGCAGTATCGTTCCGTATCGTATCGGAGCACATACGGTCGTACTTCAATAGTGTCGTAATCTGGAAAAAAGTTGACGTTTGTTAGCAACGGAAGTTCTAACTGAAATGAGAGGACTCACAGATATTGAATAGAAATTGAAAGGAGGAATATTTTAATAAAATAAGATGATTCTAATATTGTTGACTAGCTGGTAATCTGTGCTCCCCAAGTGTCTAATTAAAAATTGACAAACTGAAATCTTGAGGAATTGAAGTAGGCCTATAAACATCCTCGGTAAATTAAGAATCTATATGCAAAATTTCAAGTCTATCAGTCAAGTAGTTCAGACGTGATGATGCGTTATTCATGAATATAATACGTGTATAAGCCAATTCTTTCCTTTATTATACAGTATTATAGATACATTATTGTAGGCCTATAGACAAAGTTATTAAATGAAGGTTATAGATTATAATCAAAATGAAGTTGAGTCAACTGTGAAAGTTGAGTAGTTGGAAGTTTACTCTCAAATAAGTTGAGTATTGAGCTTCAAACCGACCAAATATTGGCATTGTTATATTATGTGAAATAGCAACATAGCAACATAACGTTAATATGCATGCAACATGACATTTTCATGAGACAACCTTGGTTGCACAGAAGCCTGTTAGATCTTAAATGTGATTAAAATTCAACAGGCTTTTGTGCAACTGGGCTATGAAATTTTCTATGTGTGACAATGCTGAGACAGCTAACTCCAGCAGGGTTGTCAAATTAAATATATTCAGTCGCCTTTAGTTACACGTAGATTCAGATTATAATGGCATTTGATTAACATTGGATTAACAACTCTCCTTGTCTGTCATTAGACAATGCAGATAGCTCTATCCATTTTAAACGTCGCCAAATTGCTTCAAGAATATATAGAAATATGATAAACTAAACTACAAAAATATATAATCTCAATTATAAGAATTTATTTATTTATTAAGAAAATATAAGCTAAGCTATTTCCAAATTATTGGAGTTTGTAATAAATATAGCATACGAACATCATTCATCAGTTGTTCAGATCTCTGGTTGAGGCCTTTAGTTAATTTGGACATGAAACAATAGTACAATAAAACCTCTATAGTGAGGTCCACGTTATAATGGCTGTATTTTATTGATGTTGCTATCCTTGTATCATCTTATTATAGTTAAGTCCACAATATAATGGTAGTATGAAATGAAGCTTGTAGGAAATCAGCATTATGGTAGTTTATTTTGTTAATTTCAACACACCGATTTTTCGCCAACACGACAACACAGAATGTTCTCTGATGGGTTGATTGGATTGGCGTATCGACGGCAGCCATACCTGATAACAGTGCTCACACTCACATTCCGAGACGACACGTCACGGTACGATAGGACAGAAAGCTCTGTGTTTATTTAGGATTTTTTCTAGACATTTTAAATTGATAAATTATTTATTAATTTTTGAGAAAACATAACAACAGGTCAATGTAACTTACTGAGCGCGAGGTCTACTGTTCACAGAACTACTAGTTTAAAGAATACTTACATCATAGATCAGCTCCTTTAGTAGGCATCATGATATCGCTCCAGGCTAATTGGATCTTACTGCCTGGTGGAAAATCTCTGAACTCATCTATGTAATCGTCAGCATCGTAGCGATTTTTTGGCGGCCCAGTCTCACATTGCCAAACATCACTTCCATTTTCACTTCTCTTCCTATTTCCACAATTTTCGCCACAATTTTATCCGTCACCACCGGTTGCAAATTACTGCTCATGTACATGGTCTGAAAAATTGCATTAACATTAAAATACAACTTATTTTTACATTATTCAAGTATGAAATAAGTACAGCATTGAAACATCAGTTAATCGTCTTCACAATAATTCACAAATCATTCATAGTGAGATTGACTTCAAATTGCATCAGTTTGGTGAGTTAAAAATTTATATCTGCGCATGCTCAAAACATTCTTCAATTGTGTAGAAAGGTTTATAAGCAGCCGTGTATCAAATTTTCTAATCAATACTTCATGATTTACTTTTTGGTGAGAGCTACTCATATACAGAGTGAGACAGAATAACGGGAACTTTTAAAACACAATGAAACATTAGTAGGAAGGTCAAAAATGATTTTATTCAAAACTAATGTTAAGTTCAAGACTTGCCATTTGAGAATTATTAATCACATCTATCACTTTTTGACAATTACTTTTTCAAGATGATTGTTAACTACATTAACAACAAATGCGCCATTTATATTATTCAAAAGAAACACTCACAGTTTGAAGTGAATATCAAATAAAAAAATCTTTAAAATGAAGATATATTTACCTTAAAAGTGATGAAATCCCCATTAGAAAAGTCAGATACAGAATTAATTTTCATCTGATTTTTGGATTTCTTTCGCTTATCCATCTTGTTTCCATTTTCTACAATTTCTCCACTATTTCTATCTCCATTTCTTTCCTTCTCCCCATTTTCGGAAGCGTCGACCTTATTCACACATTCTTTATCTCCGTTTTCGCCATTTTTATTTCTATTCTCCTTCTCATCTTTTTGTATTTTTTCATTATTTCTATCACAATCTCCCTGCCTATGTTCAAAAGTTTGATCAGACTCTTTAATCACCATTTTTTCAACAATTACATGCAGACATTTTTTGTTTCTCAATTTTAATCGTTCATTTGAATCTTCTACGACTTCAGTTTCTCCTTCTTTTTGTTCACCTACTTCTTGTCCTCCTTCATTTTCTATTTTACCCTCTTTATCTTCCAAGTCTGCATCTCCTTCTTCCTTCCCTACATCTCTATTTACTATCTGCGCGTCTTCCATGGCTTTATCTTCTTCTCCTTCACCATTTTTATATTTTTCATGATCTACTCCTCCTTTTTGAACATCTTTATCAGCAGGTTTCATATCTCCTTCATCATCTCCTCCTTCTCCAACATCTTCATCGGCCAGTGTCACATTTTTATCTTCTTTTCCTTCTTCACCATCTTCTCTTTTTTCACCATCATCAGCTGGTTTCACACTTTTCTTCAAGTCTTCATCTCCTCCTCCTCCTTGTTCTTCTCCTCCTCTGTAATTTTCTTCCCCACCGTCTCCTTCTTCCTCCCCTTTTCTTCCATCTCCTCCGTCATTTTCATTTCCTTCTCCACCGATTTCTTTTTCTCCTTCCTTTCCTTCTCCTCTGTCGTCTCCTTTTTCTATCTCTTTTTCTTCCTTTTCCGCCTGTCCTCCTTCGTCGCCTTCATTTTCTTTCTCTTCTGCTTCTTCAACATGCTCTCTATCAGTTTTCTTCTCATTATCATCAACCATTTCCTCAATCAGCAAATTTTCCTTTAAATTATCACCGGCATTTGAAAACTTGACAGAATTTTTTTCAGTTTTTGTAATTGTAGCAACTGTTTCAATATTTCCTTTTACGTCCCACTTTGAGCATTGATTCGAGAACGGCTTTCTCACGAACACAGGCACTTTGTACCGACTTTTCGGATTTAAATTAATGTCTGAGCATAGTGAACTTGAAATTATGGAATCGGATTTCTGTGCAATTCTCGTCTGAGATTCTGTACGATTTGAAAATTTGGAACAGGATTTTTGTGACATTCTAGCCTCAGATTCTGTAGGATTTGAATATTTGGAACCGGATTTCTGTGCGATTTTAGCCTCAGATTTTGCAGGATTTGGAGATGTAGTCTCGAATTTGTGTGCCATTCGAGTTTTATATTTTTGAGGATTTGGAAACGCAGTGACGAGTTCTGATGAGTTGAAGAAATCTGTCTCAGATTCTAGTGAACTTGAAGATTTAGTCTGAAAGTTTTGTAGAATTTTAGCCTCAGATGTAGATGGTTTCGAAAATTTAGTCTCAGGTCTCGGTGAATTCGAAAACTTAGTGTCAGATTCGAGTGAATTCGTTGATGTGCTGGAGGTTCCAGGGTAGCCAACAATGGAGGTAGAAAAGTTGTTTGGAGAGGTTTGAGCAGGAATCTCCATGGGTGGTACAGCAGTCTCTTCTGGGAAAAGAAAATTAATAAAATTAGATTTGATAGAATGAAATAAACAATACTTTATTTAATAGAAAATAACAAGACTATAGTGAGAACCACGTTATAATGGCAGTGGAGAAAGATGATAGAGCAACGTTGGAAATTCTCTGCATTGCTACTGCCTTCTATAGTGGATAACTGATACTGGTAGGCAACTATTAATTCTTGTTTAAAATAATCAATTAAATTTTGTTCGTCAAGAAAATATATTTTTCAATTATCTAATAATAAATTCTCATACAAGATAACATATTCTGTTAAATTTATATTTCTAAATTGTTGAAAAACTTTGCGGACCTAGAGAAGGACAGCGTTATCTGCTTTGTCGAATGATAGACAAGGATAGCATCACCATTGTTAATTAAATATTGCAATTACAACGTGGAATTTACTATAGTAATCTGGACCCACAGCTGAAAGCTTTGGATTCGCTTGTTTTGTTCAAATTTGTCACCGCTTTATTCACAATTCTATTTATCAATTAACCCTTCTTTTATATTGTTTATACAACTGGTTGAAGAGACGCATATAAAGTCTGCATTTATATAGAGAGGCCCACGTTATAATGGCAGTGTTTGATTAGCAATGGTATTGCTATCCTTGTCTATTATTCAACAAAGCGGATAGCACTCTTTCTTGCTTTGCTTTGTTGCCAGATCGTCTTTTAACAATGTGGAATTGATAATTAATTAACAAAATATTCCATCTTAATAATGAAAATCGATTAATAAATTATTGCTCAATAAAATATAATTTATTATTTTAAACGAGAATGAACAGTTAATACTACATCAATAAACCGGTGAGGAGTGATCCGTGGTCTAGTGGATAGAGTGCTTGCTTAGCAACCTAGAGATCACGGGTTCAATCTCACTCAGAGCCAAAAAGTTTTTGAACAGGTCACTCCTGTGTTATCGGATGGGCACGTTAAACTGTCGGTCCCGGCTGAAGTATGACAGTCGTAAGGCCCATTGACGGCTAAAATGATAAATTCAGGCGAGGTGGAACTTTCGTCAGGAACTCCCCACCAATAAAAGCCATTATTAATAAACCGGTATCAGTTACTCTCCATAGAAGAAGGCATTGACAAGAGAGAGGATCGGCAACGTTGTTTTTCTATCTTTCTCCACTTCCATTATAACAAGGACATCCCTATAGGAAGGCCAACCTTCATTTTGCGAAGTTGAGCTGAAAGTCTACTTGGATGTCATAAGTTTTGTAAAAGTATAGTAAACTTTTGTAAAAAAATTTCAAATTGATATCAGAATAGTGAGATTCTAGTTGAAATTTGTTGAATATGAATCGATATTGCGGAATTTCTCCATGATTGAAAAATATGGTTTTATTTTTGTCAAATTTATTAGATTTGTACACAGGACCTCAGTTTCGTGTTGAAACCAACAGTATAGCAGAAGATGTGTTTCAACACAAAATTGCAGTCCTCTGTACAAATGTAATAGATTTGGATGTGACTAAAATAAAACAATTTTTCAATAGTTAGATTCACCTACTTATTTCTTAACTGTTCGGCAGTAGGTCATACATTATTAGAATTGAAATATTGACAATTAAAAATTTATATTGAAGGCTTAGGGATCGGTCTTCCAATCATTAAAAATCTGATGTGGCACACTCACACAACTTTCCTTGCCGTTATGAAAATTTATCTCCTGACGCTAGTGTTCACGCGCATCTCAAGACTACTATTCAAAGATCCAAGCCAGCTGGTGACAGGACAATAACGCTGGAGACACACAAAGTCTGCTATCTCTTCACTTCATAGTGAATGATTCAATAGAATCAGAAGTTGCCAACAGTTTTCAATTGAAATAATAACATTTTCTCGAATGTCGAGCTTATTTTCAATTTTAGGTGAAAATGTTACTGAACATTAATTGTAGAGATTTACATGTTCAATCTTTTCCACTTGAAATTTTTTGTTTAAATTGTATCTGAAGCCTGATAATTGGGAATCTAAAATCAAACTTTGGGTAGATGGGGCGGAATTTTTACAGATATGGGACGTGTGGCAGTTGATAGAGCTTATCAATGACTATATTAGGTATGAATTTGATCAAAATCGTTGGAGCAGTTTTCGAGAAAATCGTGAAAATCCCTGTTTTTGACTACATTTTCGTCATTTTATCCGCCATCTTGAATTGCATTTGATCGAATTGTTCGTGTCGGATCCTTATATTGTAAGGACCTTAAATTCCAAATTTCAAATCATTCCGTCAATTGGGAGATGAGATATCGTGTACACAGGCACACATACACTCAAACACACACACACACACACACACACACAACACACACACACACACACACACACACATACATACAGACCAATACCCAAAAACCACTTTTTTGGTCTCAGGGGACCTCGAAACGTATAGAAATTTAGAAATTGGGGTACCTCAATTTTTTCGGAAAGCAATTTATACTTTCCTTACCTATGGTAGTAGGGCAAGGAAAACAAAAATGTGCTTGCCAATATGAAAAAATGAAATAAGATACATCAATTTATTTACCTTGTTGGTCATCTTCATCGAATCTAATATGAGTCCTTTTAGCCTCTTGGTTGTGCCTCCATCCCACAGAGCCCAGCCTGGAGTTTAAGATGGCCATTGCCTGCTGTTTGGCCTTTTGTAGTATTTCATCACTCAACTCTTTTTCATCTTTTTTCATCTCACTCCTCTTCTTACGGCGACGAATACGCTTCCTCTTTGTCGGCACAATGGAAGCTTCTTCCGACAAATCTTCACTCACTAGAGAGGTGTCTTGAGTGAGAGAGGAGGTCGCCGTTTGTGCTTCTATTGTCGAATCGTTGAGAACAGGAGTTGTAACTGAAAAAAGAAAAAAACATTTTTTTAAAATCTAATAATAAAGAGGATTAAAAGCGATAACCAAGAACAAGATGATTGTTGAAACGTACTCAGTGAAAAAAGTGTGGTTGCAGATTCGTTGACGACTTAAGTTGTAACTAAAGGAAGAAAACAATAATTTAAAAATGTCCAATAATGAAGAGGATTAAACGCAGATGACAATAAACTAGTAGTTCTGTGAACAGTAGACCTCACGCAGTATTCCACTGGTACCTGATTGAAACTATAGACCTTATAGAAATACAGCAATAGACTGGCTTCTCCACACATCTGTGTAACACTTGTCAGCTGATTTATGATGAATAATTCTATAGTCTGAGTTTTACTCTAATATTGGCTTATGGAGGAGGCTCCTTTTCCTTTTATATTATCCTTGAAATGCAAAATTTCTAAAAACCTTGTATATACGTCGCCGCGCAATTAAAAAAGGAACATACCTGTCAAATTTCATGAAAATCTATTACCGCGTTTCGCCGTAAAAGCGCAACATATAAACATTTAAACATTAAGAGAAATGCCAAACCGTCGACTTGAATCTTTTAGACCTCACTTCGCTCGGTCAACAAGATGATTGTGAAAACAACCTTAGTATTACATGTATTCATGTTACAGTTGTTTGTGTAAGTCGATGAACATTAAACTTATAGCTGAAAGAAAAAGACGAAGATGTTGTAAATACCACTATATTTGTTAAAAATTAATTTACATTACCAAACCAGGTTTCATGGTAACACCTACAACATATTCAGCTAAACTACAGTGAGGTCCACGTTATAATGACAGTGTTTGATTGACAATGGTATTGCTGTTTATTTTAAACGAGAATTAACAGTTGATATTACATTTATAAACCTGTATCAGCTACCGTCTTTAGAAGGCATTGACAAGACAGAGGATTGGCAACGTTTTTCTCTCATCTTTCTCCATTGCCATTATAACGTGGACCTCACTATAATGTTTTTTCTTTCAATTATGGAGAAATACCACAATATCTCTTACCATACAATCAAATTAATAAACTTATAGCTGTTACTTTAATAATTAAGAAATATCGGGGCACCGAGCTTTGCTCGTTATTTTTATTTATTGATAAACAGAACACACTTCTCTAAAATGATAGTGTTTATGATTCACAGCTGGCTATACGTCATCTTATGAATTTCGGGGATGCGATATTTTGATTTTTCACATACTCACTTTTTTACTATCCACAGCTATTTTAGCCAAGGATGAATTATCCTTTTAATGTCGTTCAGCGAGTTTTCTCAAGGATGAGACCTAGTGCAATCGAATCTTTATATCATAAACCTACTATGTTCCAAATTTCGTGAAAATCGTTAGAGCCGTTTTTTAGATCCGTTAAACATAAATAACCAGGTATAAAAATAACCAGAAATATAAATACAGAAATTGCTCGCTTAATATAAAAGGATAAAAAGCCTACCATCTTCAAGTGATGAATGTATTTTTTATTTTGAACAAAGGTGAAAATTTCACCTTTTAATTTAATTATATCAATTCATTACTGTAATTTACACACAAGCAGTATTGAGTTTTGAAGGGCTAAAAAATTGTCTATGACTCCAACAACTTCCCTTTGTATCTTGGTGTTAGATTATGAATGGACATAGTGTTTAGGAGAGTACCGGAGCTCACCTCTTCCCCGGTGGTTCGGAAACCACCAAGAAAACCTATATATTCACTCACCATCCCCATGATAAATACAGGACTTAATGTGGGCTCATCATGAATAAAAACTAAGAGACAAATTTTAAAGTCATTGAGAATAACATTTTCAAACTGAATTTGAATCTTTGCTCACCTTGTTCATTCTCGACACATTCAAAACTCTCCTCCTTGTCCTTCCGCTTCTTCTTCTTTTTCTTCTCTGCTTTCTCCTCTTCTTCGTCATTCGTGACCGATGATACATCTAACGTATCCTTCCTCTTCTTTTTCTTTCTCTTTTCCTCCTTCTCCCCATTTTCTGGCAGTGCATCATCTTCAACTACTGATAAAGATGATGCATCCAACTCCTCGGTACTTCTCTTTTTCTTCTTCTTTTTTTTCAACGAAATTTCATCCTCTTGCAAGTCATTAACTTCCGGTTCCGGTTCGAGAGAGTGCTTCCGCTTCTTCTTTTTCTTCTCTCTCTTTCCTTCCGAATCCTCAGATTTCGGATGGATCAGCCTAAGCCTGCAAATTTAAACAAAATATTGAAAAATGTATTTCATATCCTAATTGGAAAATAAAATTAATCTTAACTTTAACTCTTCTACTTAATGACATTTTAGCCTGATAACATTCAAGACAGGTCATCATTCACAAATTCATGGACATCGTAGTAAGCCCTGGTTCCCAGCGAGTTTAGAGAGAGTTGTGACTAGTTTCCTAATAACCAGGGCTTATTACGATGTCCAGGAATTTATGAATGATGACCTGTCTCAAATGGTATCAGGCTAAAGTGCTATTATGTTAAAGAGCACGGCATTGTATGATAAATGATTTTACTTTCCTTTCCCTATTACCACAGGTAAGGAAAGTATTGCTTTCCGAAAAGATTAAGGTACCCCAATTTCTAAATTTCTATACGTTTCATAAGGTCCCCTGAGTCCAAAAAAGTGGTTTTTGGGTATTGGTCTGTATGTATGTATGTATGTATGTATGTATGTATGTATGTGTATGTGTATGTGTGTGTGTGTGTTGTGTGTGTGTGTGTGGTGTGTGTGTGTGTGTGTTGTGTGTGTGTGTGTGTGTGTGTGTGTGTGTGTGTGTATATATACGATATCTCATCTCCCAATTAACGGAATGACTTGAAATTTGGAACTTAAGGTCCTTACAATATAAGGATCCGACACGAACAATTTCAATCAAATGCAATTCAAGATGGCGGCTAAAATGGCGAAAATATTGTCAAAAACAGGGTATTTCACGATTTTCTCGAAAACAGCTCAACGATTTTGATCGAATTCATACCTAAAATAGTCATTGATAAGCTCTATCAACTGCCACAAGTCCCATATCTGTAAAAATGCCAGGAGCTCCGCCCCATCTATGCAAAGTTTGATTTTAGTTTCCCAATTATCAGGCTTCAGATACAGTTTAAAAAAAAAATCAAGTGGAAAAGATTGAGCATAAAAACCTCTACGATTGATGTTCAGTAACATTTTCACCAAAAATTAAAAATAAGCTCGAAATTCGAGAAAATGTGATTATCCAATTGCAAACTGTTGATTCTATTAAATGATTCACTAAGAAGAGATAGCAGACCTCGTATGTCTCCAGCGTTATGTCCTGACAACAGCTTGCTCAGATCTTTGTTTGTAAGTAGACTTGAGATGCGCGGGAACACTAGCGTCAGGTGATCAATGTTCATAACGGCAAGGAAAGTTATGTGAGTGCACCATACCAGATTTTTTTATTTGAACTTGATCACTGTAATCTTGGAAAAAAGAAGTTCTTTCTAAGGGTTAGGATATACCCATATTTGTATAACTCAGTCAACATGACTACAATATTAATAATAATATTGTACAGAATAGTCAATTTGTTACAAAGTGTGATATTCAGTAGCAGACCCCTTCTGTGTGAGCTCAGCAAGGCATTTGACACCCTGGACCATGATACTCTAATGACCAAGCTCACTTTCTATGGAATTGGTAACAGCCTTCTGGTGCTTCTCCCTCCCATCTGGAGGGACGTGCACAGACAGTGCTGGCAAATGGTGTGAGGTCTCAAGCATAGAGAAACGATAGCATAAGTAGATATCCCATGGTATAGGGCGTTTATGTCGCAACTTTTACTGTTATCCCAAGCCAATAGTTCACGTAGTTCTTTCCTATGCAGCTGTGTGATGCTGGTAGTCTCTCAAATTGTACCATTCATACACTATCGTCCCAAAAAAACAGTAAAAATTGACAATAAGTTGCGACATAAATTCCCTATACCGTGGGATATCTACTTACACTATTGTTTCTCTATGGTCTCAAGTTAGATCAGTGAACAGTGTTATGCCGATCACACCTCAATGCTGGATATCAGCGGTGACATGGCTGACCTGCGCAGAATGATGTGCACTTCTGAGAGGCCTGTTACACTCTGGTTTTGGTTAAATATTTTCCTTCTCAATGGAGAGAAAACACAAAAAATTGTGTTTGGCCTCAGGAATGGTGGAATGCTACACGATTTTTCCCCAGTGAAGTTCCTTGGCTTCACTCTGGATTTGGGGGGGGGGAAACACATTCAGGTAGTCTGCTGCAGGTTAAACAAGGTGTTTTTCTTGCTCAGGAGCCTGAGAACATGTATACCAAAATCCAATCTTTATTTTGCCTTCTTTCAAAGTGTGATGGCATCACATTGAGGGGTGGCGCCTTTGAGGTAAAAGATATATACTAATGTTACAGAAAAAAGCCATCCGGAGCAGGATTTTTAGCACTTTGTAGGCCTCTTGTTGTGAGTGAAAAGATTTTCACTGTTTTCAATCTTTTCATTCACAGGTCAGGTATAAATAAGGCCTTCCACAGTGTCCATACTTTGCCTACCAAGGGTGATGTTCATGACAATGTCACCAGAAACAGGTAAGGCTAGACCTGCCATATTGTGGTTTGGGGAGGACCCAGAGCAGTCTCATCTATCAGCCAGTCAGAACTTTGGACAAACTGCGAATTCAGCCAGGAGTCTTGCTGAGAGTGTTTTGAAGAGGAGACTAAGGGCTCTCCTTCAGGAAAACCCCTTTTGTTCTCTGAGGAAGTTTTGTGATCACAGACTGTAAGTAGATACTTCTTGCCTTAGTCTTGCTGCTTGGTATGTTTTATTGAATGCTCTGTGTTTTTTGGCTTGCAACTTTTGTTCGTCAACCTACCTTATGGCAGTTTTTTATTGTCCTTGATTTGTTCACTTGTAGTAGCCGATGCCTATGTAGTATAACTACGCCATGAACAGAAACACCTTCTTATTATTATTACTATGTTTACCATTTTAGAATATCAGTAATGTAAGCCTAGATAATTGAGTCTTATCAAGTCAATCTCTCTACTTACCTCACTTCATCACCTGACTTTAAAATGTTTATCTTTTCAAAGCTTGGTATCCACACATTGTCTAATCTTAATTCCAAGTAAAAATCATCTTTGATATGAAATTTTTCTTTTAAATACTGCTCTAAATCTGCAATAACGTTAAATGATTCAATACTAATTACGGCTTTTTTCCGATAGTCAGTGTATAATTCTTCAAAATTAATAATTAATTTTGCCATAGTATTATAACGGAACGCTGGAGCATAAACTTACTAATTTCACTTAATATAGCAAAAATAAACACAAATATTAACTGATAGAAGCATTGAACTTGAGGAATGGTGTGATTGAGGTTATGTTCAATTTCAAAGTTTAAATTGAGGTTATGTTACCATCACGCCAGCCGGTCAACGCTACAAGATTCCACTCGGTCAAGTATTCAGTTTGTCAAGGTTCAAAATTATTTTTGTCACCTGACCTTGTGTTACCTGATAATATTGACCGAGCGGAGTGAGGTCTAAGATTCAAGTCGACGGTTTGGCTTTTCTCTTAATGTGTCAGATTTCGCACTATGCATTGTGTTCTTGTCCCAACTTGTCGCGTTAGTGCGCAAGTCACTTTGTCATCGGTCCACTTTCACTGTGTTTTCTGCAGTTCACGGATTACATCAGTTTTTTGTCATGCTACATTTGTACATTAATTTTATTGTACATTTTGGTATTATTTAATATTATTTTGGAGTATTTCCTACCGTGTCTAGACGTTTTTTACGCATATCTTTTTCATCGACGTGGCTATGCGTGGCTTCTTGCAGCGCGGTTCGTGCATGCATTTTTCTGTTTCCTTCTTCACACAAAAATGGCGTAGCATATCAACATCAACGTTTTCCAGTTCTTCGGTTTTTTGTCACCTTCAATTCAAAATTTTCAATTCTCAGTTTTAAATTCATGTTTATTCAACGTAGAATGTTTCTTCCAGTGCTTTGATAAAGTTTCAGTATTTTCGGTTCGTTAGTTTGTGAAATATCTTCAATCATCAGTATTTGGTATGTTCCAACACGTTTCATTCGTCACGAGTGCTTCGAATTTTTATCTTCAATTAAATTTATTCACTTCTCAGTGTGAGAACTCAAATCATTTTTATATTACTGATTATGAAAATCAAGTTTCCAGAACATTCAACATTCAGCAACAAGTTTATGATTGAACTGAACATGCATTTAGCGGTAGGCATTTTTGGTAGGGCTTGAGGCCCAATTTCGCATTCATTCGTTTCATTGAAGTAATTCTGGTCTCGCGGGACATTATTACTGGTGTGTTGCTTGCATTCCAAGATCACACTCTCATCATTTCACGGTGCAGTCAGACGTTCTGCTCTGTATCCGTTTTGTTAGGTTAGTCAACTAGCTACCTAATCATTCATTGCTAGATCGAAGTATTAGCAATTTTCATGTCTACCCCGTAGATGGTGTATCAGTTTCAATCAGTTCTTTTAGTGATCTACGAACATTTGTTACATTTCATTCACCATGCCAAGCATTTGGATGGTTGTCTATTCAGACATTCACTTAGCATCAGTGTTGTGATTTTTGGCCGTAGCCAACTCAATTAACTTTGCATTTCATTCACCGTGCCTACCTTTTGGACGGTTCATTCAATTCAAATTCAGTGAATCTTCAGCTACGTTACCTTCAAGTTTATGTGTTGCATATCTCAACTGTGTCACACCGTCATTGTGTCAGTCTTGCCCGTATTGCACTGACAATAGTTAACCTGACATTACCCACTCATCGCTGTGTCGCCGCCGTTCCTGTGTCGTCACCACTGAGCCATCGCTGTTGGCTATCCTGATTCGTCACCATTCCAGTCCGGAGTCTGTCGCTCGGATTGATTCTTGTCCTGCTTGCGGGTCATCCTAGTCGCCGCTCTTCACGGTTCGCCGTCCAGTCCAGCTCCGGTAGCTCGCTCTGGTCCGCTCCACTTCGTGGGTCCATCCAGGTCTCCACCATCGTCCGGTATCATCGAGGGGGTCTCGATGTACTGCCCATCCAATTCAAGATTGGATCTCATGCTCTTCATGCATTTGATAAGTATTCTGTATCAATTTTGAATCATTATCAGCATTTTTCATTATTTGTTCAATTGCCTTGTTTGTTTAATTATTATTTGACCTTTTCAGGGTTTACTTGGAATTATTTATTCTAAAGTCGCGATTCCCATTTGTAGACACAACTTTTTACCAATATTTTTGGAAGTATTGCAAGTATTTGTATTTTACATTTTTCATATTGACTTATTTAAATATCGATCAACTTCCAATTAATTTTTGTTGACTTATTATTCATATTTGACTTATTATATCAGCATTAAGTTAGTCTAAGCCATTGTCAATTACGTTCTTGAATACAGTGTCTGTTTCATTTCACTGTACTACTTATTTTTATATTGTCTTTAAAATTATTAATTACATTGAATATATGCTTTTCAATTGACGTTCAACTCATGATTATTTAGTGTATCTAATAAAACCTATCCAGAACTACAAAGGTTTACATTATGTCCTGAAAGCATTCGTTTTTTTGTTACCTTTAGTATTTACATTTCAATTGTTCTGTTTTGGCAGTTTACCTTTACCTTTTGTACTTTTTGAGATTACTCATTGACCTGACCTTTCTCTATTACTTATTGTCATTTCAAGGTTTATTTTCTCTTTGAATTTTGCACTAGCTCATTACGGAGCATTACATATAGTAGTTTTGTACTTGTTCATTAGTCACAAATTGTTTTGTTTACTAGGAATTTGGTCTTGTACCTAAACTAAATTTTCCTGTTAGCAATTCAACATTTTATCAACTGACAATCTCAATTTTTTACTATGTATTTTTTATTGTTTTGTACTCATGATTATTGAGTCAATTTATCATATTTCAACTGATTGTCTCAATTTTTTATTATGTTATTTTTTATTGTTTTGTACTCCTGACTATTGAGTCAATTATTCGTATCTCGTCAGTCAACTGCCCTGTGTGGCATTTCCTAAATCTAAGACAATATGTCACGTTTCTCAAAGTATACAATAAATCTATTGAACTGTTTTACTTAAACCTTACTTTTATTTGGCGTCTTTCCCAGCTACCAGTTTCATTATAAATTATCATTCATTTTTTGGCATGTTGGATTTGTGCAGTAGTACAATAAATATACAATTCATACATCCTAACAATTTTTATTTACAAAAGCATTTCTTACAGTCCACTATTATTTCATTCAGTAGCACAGATCACACATGTTAAAATGGTCCTCCTTCGGCCAGATCAAGGCCAGTGACCTGGGACAACTCATTCTAATGACCCCTGGTCAACTCAAACTTTTTTAAATTTGTAAAAAAAAAAAAATCATCCTGACCTTTTACATTGACGCCTTAGTTTAGGGTCCAATTTTTGACATTAACTATTGTATTAGCATTGTTTGTATTAATAGATTCTCATTCATTTTCAAGGTTAACTGGACCCCAGACAAGCACGCTGCGCTCGTGTTGGTACCAGTTTCTCAAGACCTGAATCATTGTAAGCTGCCACACTGCATCCTGTGCACAAGTTGCTCGAGCGCCACCATTATCACTTGCTTGGTGTCACATCACTCAGTTCATTTGGCTCTCCACACAAGCCTTGGTGACACATCTTCTTGCAAACGTTTGCGCTTTAACGTGGGCACACGCACAACTACAGTTGGCAGCATTTTAGGGTCGCAAGTATTCTAATTTTAAGTTGTAGTAATCTTTGTAATCATGGCTACTGAAGTTCTTCCAACTGATATCTCGGCGCTAATAGCAAAGAGAAAAAATCTGTTTGATCACCTACAGTGGCTCATTGATCAGTTTAATTTTGAAACGCCTAGAAATCAGCTAGAATATCATGAATTAATCACTGTCAAAGAGGAAATTGATACCCTTCGACATGCCTATGTTAATATCAAGGATAGCTTAGACGAAGGGGATCCCAATGGAGACAAAACTATTCATTATGAAATTTCAAAAAATTTTATTAACATTACTTCTAGAATCAAGGCCAATCTGGCAGCCTTTGAAGAGGCCAATAGGGTTCTCGTTGAACCTGCATTAGTGCATGCCCCCACTCCACGACCTATTCAATTTTCACAAGGTTTCAAATTACCAGAAATACCATTACCTCGTTTTAATGGTGATTTTGAAAATTGGTTGAATTTTCGTTCTGCATTTACTAGTATTATAGTTGATAATGATTCAGTTGATAACAGTGCAAAGTTTCAATATCTCAAACAGGTATTATCCGGCGAAGCGTTGAATAGAATCGCCAATGCACCACCAGGTGATTTCACTTTAGCTTGGAATTTGTTGAAAACCAGGTACGACAATCCAATACTTATTGCTGATCGACATGTTTCGGCAATCTTGAACCCACCGCAACTCAATTCAAAATCAGCACAATCTTGGCGCAGTCTTATTGACCATCAAAAAACAAACATTTTTGCTTTAGAAGCACTTGATTTAGGTATAGATGTTAAAGACCTTCTGTTCATGTATGTCACTGTGTCTCGTTTTGATATTGCTACCCTACGTGATTGGGAGCGATACAACTCTACTATGGATGATGTTTCTATTGACAATCTCTGGAACTTTATGGAGTCCCAACATAAAGTGTCACAAGCTGTGTCACTTAATTTGAATCACTCAGCTCAGGTCAATCCTAGGGCTAACCAGCAGCAGCCCAGCAGATCGGCAGCTCTTTCTTTCCACTCTAACAATCGTAGTATTGGAACATCCAATTCATCATTCAACAACAGTCGCAGTACTGCTACACCCAATTCGGTATTTCAACGTCCCAATGCTTGCTTGTATTGTAACAGCTCAGCACATTCTGTCTTCACTTGTTCTCAGCTGTCAAATCTACAGCCACAAGCTCGTGTTGACGCAGTACGCAAAAAGCACTTGTGCTTCAATTGTCTCCGCCCATTTTCAACAGGACACCAATGCTTTGGTGCATGTAAGCAGTGTGGCAAGGCACATCATTCCATTTTGCACGGTGCATCATTTCAATTTACGTCATCTGGCTCTAAGGCTACAGCAAATGCCAACAGTGTTCAATTAAGGAATACTACAATTTCCTCCAACAGCAGTCGTTCAGCACATCTTCATAGTTGCAGTTGTGGTTCACAGCCGGCAGTCAACCTCCGCACGTCGCCGCTCGCTTCATCATCAGTTGTCGCATCTACTTCTGAACAGTCATTGAATTCAACTGTAGAGTCATCTGCTAGGTCGCCGATTCCAGCCGCTGGTCAAGTAGTTAGTAATTCCAGTCACACATATGATGGCAACAAAAATTCAACAGTATCCATCATGCCTACTGCAGAGGTAGTAGTCTATATAAGGTTGGTCAACCTATTTTGTGTCGCACGTTGTTGGACACAGGTAGTGACACCTGTTTCATTTCCAAACATCTTGCTTCACGGTTGTCTTTAGTTTCAACTTGTCATAACAATACTATACATACAGTTTCTGGCATCAATACAGCACCGATGTATTCCACATCTGTGGAAGTGTTTTCTTCTGATCGCACATGGTCTAGAAAGGTCTCTTGCATTATTGCCGACAAAATTACACCCAGTCTTCCACCAGTAGGAATTGATATTTCAAAACTTAGTTTGCCCACTCACATTCAGCTTGCTGATCCTGCTTTTCACCTTTCTCAGGGAATTGATCTTCTTTTGAGCGTTTCAGTCTATGCTTCCATATTGACATTCGGTCAAATTCAAATTTCATCTGACTGCATTTTGCAAGGCACCAAACTAGGTTGGGTGGTTTGGGGTGCTGTCTTGTCCACGCATTCATCTCAGATAGAACCTTCTGTTCATTCCAACTTCATTTCTACTTGTGAGATTTCCAATCAGATGGAAAAATTTTGGAAGCTTGAAGAAGTTCTTCCTAAGGACAATCTAACAGCTGAGCACCGAAAGATTGAACAGCATTATCTTGCCAATGTCGAGCGTGCCTCAGACGGCAGATTTTCTGTGGCTCTTCCCAAAAAAGAGTCATTTCACACTCTAGGTCAATCTCGTTTCCAAGCTCTTAACCGTTTCCATTCACTGGAAAAAAGATTGGCTGCTAATCCTGAATTGAAGGAGCAGTATACAGCATTCATGGATGAGTATCAATCATTGGGACACATGTCTCCAGTTCCACCCTCAACCTGGAAGGAGATTTCATCGAATGTAATCATTTCACAGCCTAAAATCTCGCTTGTCACTTGTTCAACAACTTCATTGTTTTCAGATTTATCGTCAAAAATTTCATCATATCACAAATTAGTTCGCATTGCTGCTTACATTCTTCGTTTCATTCATAATTTGAAGCATTGCCGTGAACCAGCATCTCAGCAATCTGTTGAACTGTCGGTTCAGGAAATTCAAGCTGCTGAATTGCGCATCATTCAAGACATTCAATCAGATGTTTTTGCCGACGATTTGAAATCTTTGCGTCAGGGTAAGGAGCTGCCCTCCAATAGTTCTATCAAGTCACTCTCTCCATTTATTCATACTGACAATCTTCTGAGAGTAGGTGGTCGTCTTCGGGAGGCAGATATTCCATTCGACTATAAACATCAAATCTTATTGCCAGCTAAACATAGGTTCACGCGTGCGCTCATTGTCTCATTTCATAGACGTCTTCAACATGCTGGCGTTCAGGTCACTATGGCCAGTATTCGACAACGTTTTTGGATACCATCCACCCGTCGCATCATCAAGAGTGTAATAAAGGGTTGCAAAATGTGTTTTCGTTTCTCTACGTTTCGTTCCGAGCAAATCATGGGGCATCTTCCCGCAGTTCGTGTACACCGGATTTTCCATTTTATAATTGTGGAGTTGACTACGCAGGTCCTCTTTCAATTCGTCTTGGTGGCTCAAAGTCGCGCAATTTCTCCAAGGCTTACCTTGCTTTGTTTATTTGCATGGTAACGCGCGCAGTTCACGTAGAGGTGGTCTCTGAGCTTTCAACAAAGGCCTTCATTGCCGCACTCATCAGGTTCTCTGCTCGTCGTGGCATCCCTTTTGCCATTCATTCAGACAATGCTACAACGTTTGTTGGCGCTCACAATGAACTCAATGAGTTACATGCATTTCTTTCAGATTCTGCTATTCAGTCTGAAATTCACAACTTTGCCGCCGTTTTCAACATTGGTTGGCATTTCATCCCTCCCAGGGCTCCTCATTTTGGAGGTCTATGGGAAAACGCTGTAAAAAATTTTAAACGAATTTTCAGAGTGGTCACTTTGAATAAGATTTTGAATTTTGAAGAGCTTTCCACGCTGTCTGCACAGATTGAAGCTATCCTCAACTCCCGGCCTCTTGTGCCTCTGTCTGAGGACCCTCAAGATTTAGCATACTTGTCTCCTGGGCATTTTTTGGTTGGTCGTCCGCTCACCGCACTGCCGTTCCACACACCAACCACCACTCACATCGATCACCGTTCACGCTGGCGTCAGTTAGCACTGATCACTCAGGAACTCTGGGATCGTTGGTCTGCTGAGTTTCTAGTCACACTTCAAAGGAAGAGCAAGTGGAGCTCTGAATCTGAAAACCTGCAGATTGGTGCTGTGGTTATTCTCAAGGACCCAGGTACGTCACCTTCGGTATGGAAACTTGCGCGCATCACGGCCGTTCATCCAGGGAAGGACAACAAGGTACGGGTGGTCACCGTTCGCACCGCATCAGGCACTTTCAAGCGGGCTATTTCTAGCATTGCACCGCTTCCACTCGACGAGGAATTTTCTGATTAATTCAGCATTGCTCATCCGACATAATCTCCGTTTCTTTTTTGTTCTCTCGTATGTCTCTCTTTTGAGACCCTGCAGGCCTCAAGGGGGCCAGGTTTATGTCAGATTTCGCACTATGCATTGTGTTCTTGTCCCAACTTGTCGCGTTAGTGCGCAAGTCACTTTGTCATCGGTCCACTTTCACTGTGTTTTCTGCAGTTCACGGATTACATCAGTTTTTTGTCATGCTACATTTGTACATTAATTTTATTGTACATTTTGGTATTATTTAATATTATTTTGGAGTATTTCCTACCGTGTCTAGACGTTTTTTACGCATATCTTTTTCATCGACGTGGCTATGCGTGGCTTCTTGCAGCGCGGTTCGTGCATGCATTTTTCTGTTTCCTTCTTCACACAAAAATGGCGTAGCATATCAACATCAACGTTTTCCAGTTCTTCGGTTTTTTGTCACCTTCAATTCAAAATTTTCAATTCTCAGTTTTAAATTCATGTTTATTCAACGTAGAATGTTTCTTCCAGTGCTTTGATAAAGTTTCAGTATTTTCGGTTCGTTAGTTTGTGAAATATCTTCAATCATCAGTATTTGGTATGTTCCAACACGTTTCATTCGTCACGAGTGCTTCGAATTTTTATCTTCAATTTAAATTTATTCACTTCTCAGTGTGAGAACTCAAATCATTTTTATATTACTGATTATGAAAATCAAGTTTCCAGAACATTCAACATTCAGCAACAAGTTTATGATTGAACTGAACATGCATTTAGCGGTAGGCATTTTTGGTAGGGCTTGAGGCCCAATTTCGCATTCATTCGTTTCATTGAAGTAATTCTGGTCTCGCGGGACATTATTACTGGTGTGTTGCTTGCATTCCAAGATCACACTCTCATCATTTCACGGTGCAGTCAGACGTTCTGCTCTGTATCCGTTTTGTTAGGTTAGTCAACTAGCTACCTAATCATTCATTGCTAGATCGAAGTATTAGCAATTTTCATGTCTACCCCGTAGATGGTGTATCAGTTTCAATCAGTTCTTTTAGTGATCTACGAACATTTGTTACATTTCATTCACCATGCCAAGCATTTGGATGGTTGTCTATTCAGACATTCACTTAGCATCAGTGTTGTGATTTTTGGCCGTAGCCAACTCAATTAACTTTGCATTTCATTCACCGTGCCTACCTTTTGGACGGTTCATTCAATTCAAATTCAGTGAATCTTCAGCTACGTTACTTCAAGTTTATGTGTTGCATATCTCAACTGTGTCACACCGTCATTGTGTCAGTCTTGCCCGTATTGCACTGACAATAGTTAACCTGACATTACCCACTCATCGCTGTGTCGCCGCCGTTCCTGTGTCGTCACCACTGAGCCATCGCTGTTGGCTATCCTGATTCGTCACCATTCCAGTCCGGAGTCTGTCGCTCGGATTGATTCTTGTCCTGCTTGCGGGTCATCCTAGTCGCCGCTCTTCACGGTTCGCCGTCCAGTCCAGCTCCGGTAGCTCGCTCTGGTCCGCTCCACTTCGTGGGTCCATCCAGGTCTCCACCATCGTCCGGTATCATCGAGGGGGTCTCGATGTACTGCCCATCCAATTCAAGATTGGATCTCATGCTCTTCATGCATTTGATAAGTATTCTGTATCAATTTTGAATCATTATCAGCATTTTTCATTATTTGTTCAATTGCCTTGTTTGTTTAATTATTATTTGACCTTTTCAGGGTTTACTTGGAATTATTTATTCTAAAGTCGCGATTCCCATTTGTAGACACAACTTTTTACCAATATTTTTGGAAGTATTGCAAGTATTTGTATTTTACATTTTTCATATTGACTTATTTAAATATCGATCAACTTCCAATTAATTTTTTGTTGACTTATTATTCATATTTGACTTATTATATCAAGCATTAAGTTAGTCTAAGCCATTGTCAATTACGTTCTTGAATACAGTGTCTGTTTCATTTCACTGTACTACCTATTTTTATATTGTCTTTAAAATTATTAATTACATTGAATATATGCTTTTCAATTGACGTTCAACTCATGATTATTTAGTGTATCTAATAAAACCTATCCAGAACTACAAAGGTTTAAATTATGTCCTGAAAGCATTCGTTTTTTTGTTACCTTTAGTATTTACATTTCAATTGTTCTGTTTTGGCAGTTTACCTTTACCTTTTGTACTTTTTGAGATTACTCATTGACCTGACCTTTCTCTATTACTTATTGTCATTTCAAGGTTTATTTTCTCTTTGAATTTTGCACTAGCTCATTACGGAGCATTACATATAGTAGTTTTGTACTTGTTCATTAGTCACAAATTGTTTTGTTTACTAGGAATTTGGTCTTGTACCTAAACTAAATTTTCCTGTTAGCAATTCAACATTTTATCAACTGACAATCTCAATTTTTTACTATGTATTTTTTATTGTTTTGTACTCATGATTATTGAGTCAATTTATCATATTTCAACTGATTGTCTCAATTTTTTATTATGTTATTTTTTATTGTTTTGTACTCCTGACTATTGAGTCAATTATTCGTATCTCGTCAGTCAACTGCCCTGTGTGGCATTTCCTAAATCTAAGACAATATGTCACGTTTCTCAAAGTATACAATAAATCTATTGAACTGTTTTACTTAAACCTTACTTTTATTTGGCGTCTTTCCCAGCTACCAGTTTCATTATAAATTATCATTCATTTTTTGGCATGTTGGATTTGTGCAGTAGTACAATAAATATACAATTCATACATCCTAACAATTTTTATTTACAAAAGCATTTCTTACAGTCCACTATTATTTCATTCAGTAGCACAGATCACACATAATGTTTGAATGTTTATATGTTGCGCATTTACGGCGAAACGCGGTAATAGATTTTCATGAAATTTGACAGGTATGTTCATTTTTTAATTGCGCGTCGACGTATATACAAAGTTTTTGAAAATGTTGCATTTCAAGGATAATATAAAAGGAAAAAGGAGCCTCCTTCATACGCCAATATCAGAGTAAAAAAAATCATACTATGTATAGAATATTATTCATCATAAATCAGCTGACAAGTGATTACACTGATGTGTGGAGAATTGCTTCAATCTTCAATCTTCATTTGTAGGACCATTAACCAGCCATATGAGCTGGGTTGGTCATCACGTCAAAAAAAAACAATATCAAATGCTGTTTATTAATAATAATGCTGTTTAATAGACTGAACTGCCAGTCTGTTGCTGTATTTCCATAAGGTCTATAGTTTCAATCAGGTACTTGTGAATGAAAATACTGCGTGAGGTCTACTGTTTACAGAGCTACTAGTAGCTCTGAGTTTAGTAGCCCAAATGAGTTTAGTGAGTGCTCTCTCCAGATGTTCTTTACCTCAATGTTGTGAGCAGACGATGCTCATCTGTTTTTCTGTGATGGATGGAATGGCTGTCGGCTTGCTTCCTTGCCGTGTTTACACAGTCAGAAAAGAAATTTAGAAGATTTTTACCGGTTTAATTGCAAAATTAGTTGGTGAGTAGCTACGATATTATGTTATAAGATGTTTATGTTGAAGAAAATCCATTATTCATACGAAATACTTATGAATGCACCTTGTGTTTTCTCACTATTGTCCATGCATACAGACTTATTTTTGAATAGAAATACGTTTATTGTGAATAATTAGTTTATTCCGTCAGATATTGTTTTAGTAGCCAATTATTAGTGGATAAATTACAAATATCCTAAGATGTGTTATTTTACAGGTCGAGGATAAAATGGTTATACTCTATCTCAAATATCTCGCCAGAGTTGCTGAAGGCTTGAAAGCAAAATGTAAGTACACAACTAAGTCATTTTTTTCAATTAATTAGTGAATTATTATGAAAAAACGAACTGGGCATTCATAGCCTACTATACAATAAAATGTCAGCTAAATTATCATGATTTTGAAAACCTTAGATCATTTATCATATTCACCATATTTTTTTTAGATTACTATGGCATGATTGATAAAAGTTTCAATATCAATCTGATAATTAATATCACTCATTTGTTTGCTAATAATCTCTCAAGTATTTTTTCAGGTCTTGCTTGTAAATTGTTTTGCCTGTCATGACCTATTAGCTTATTTCACCTCAGTTCTATCTCAAATTTATTCACAGTGCCTTAACCCTTTTTGCATGATCTAATAATATTATATATCATTATTCTCATACAATATAAATACCGCAACCCATAATTTATTAGAATTCAGCGTATATTTTCAGGTTTTTTAATTTTATTTTCTGGCCATATTGGAATGACCAAATTGGTTGTTATACAATATTTATTATTCATATTCTTTGTTCATGGGAACAATTTCCTCTGCTCGGGAGAAACAAGGTCTGTGATTGGCAGTTCTCTTATTCATTTCGACTCGAGCGTTGTGATTGGTTGATGGTTTTGTGTCGAGTGCTGTGATTGGTCGATGCCAAGTTTACACGGCAGATGGCGTGCGTGCCTTGTACTGCCTTGCACGGCTACCTCCTACCTGTTCAGTCTTGGCAGGTACAGTTCAGATATCATAGTTGTTGCTTTCACTTCGTGTCCCATTAATTTTATTAATATTACCAATGTAAAATCTCAGTTTATTCTCGTGTTTGTGCGCAATACAATGCTATTTAACTGTATTCATCAATAGTGTAATTGATTTACCGGTTGCGTAATTTATTTGTGTCGAAATTTGAAGTGAAAGTTTGCAAGTGATGAAGTTCCATTTTTGAAGCAGGTAGGCCATTGGTCATAACATATTTCACACGTAGGCTATATCCATTTGATCTTATTAGCTGTGATTGTACTTTATTATAACTGATTTTGTTCTTAGTAGGTTCTGTATTCCACTCGTATTTATCTTTAAGAAATTTGACATAATTATGGTCGTGGGATTTCAGAATCTTTTGAGTTGTATAGAGAAAGGCGTATTGTCTTAGTGATTTGCAGTTCATCTTTAAGCAACCTAACTATAAAAATTCAATTATTAAAATAATATTTTTCGGAGATGAGCCAGCTGCAAATTACTAGATGATTCAGGACAAATCTCTTCAAAAATCTGAAATCGTATTCCATATATTTGTCTGGTTCTAGGTTCTAATATTAATTAATAGTCTATAGATTTTAATGTTTACAGTAAAGAAATTATGTCTTCATTTCTCAATTGAAGAATTTTCTATTCTTGTAGGAAGGAAAAGGTTATGAATTTATTAACTATATGATAATTTGTGGCTAAAGTCAAGACTTTCTGACTTCTGGCCGTCTTTTCAAAAACGCCTTCTCTGATTGGTTCTTGTGAAATTCGGTCATCCGATATATCGGGAGCAATATATCAATGGCAAAAAAAATATCGGGGCCAAGACATCGATTTGTAAATTTCGAACCTGAAATATCGATAAATAGGTTATTTATTTTACGCAAGGTTATATTTGCTTTACAGTCTCAATAACGATTTTAAAATAATGAAAATTAAATCAGTCGTATTAAATCTCAACATTTAAATGCAACCTGATTTTATTGATAGATTGAATATCGATATTCGCCCGATATCTCTGAAAGCTGAATCGAATTTCTGATATTACGGAAGCGAAATGTCGATATTTGGTTGTCAATGTTAATTATCCGAGAATCGAGTTGGATCTTGGATGAGAGAATAGAGAAATGGGATCTTGTCTTTTCTTTGTCAACCCGCTTTCCTATTTTTCGTTTTAAAATATTAATCCCTATAGTTTTGGTCTGTTAATTAATAATAGCTTTCTTTTAAAACTTAGGAACAATTTAATGTTTGTTTGTGGTTTCAATATTATAATTGGTGCTATTACGGCATTCTTCTTACCAGGAAACTAGAAGGTAAACTCTGGCTATTTCATTTCCATTTTAGTAGTTAATGATTTCTTCATAAAATTGAATAATAAACACACTGTCGCAGTGGCGGCTCGTCCTATGTGTTCAATGGTTCATTGAACCCCCATAATTGAATCAACTTCCTATACAATGATGAATTTGCAACTCGAATAATTATATATTTTTATTTTATACTCATGAAATTACTTCACAACATTATTTTCATCTACATAAACTTAACGTCGATGTTTTGCGGCCGGTGCCTGAGAGCCCGGAGTGGCTTGCTTGAAACAGCACCAAATGGCATGACGGAACAGCACCGAACTGCATGATCAGACGGGTGGTGGTGGAAAGCAGTGTTCATTCCCCGATGTGAACCAAAAAACAGGGCTGGGTGAGGTAGCGGAACGGAGGAGGGGAATCGGTTTGCTAGCATGGATTTGGTTCACAATCCTGTCTGAACCAAGTTTGCACGAGTTCATCCGAGAGTAGCCGAACCTAGCCGAGGCAAGTGAAGCATTCGGTAAACCTCGGAATGAATCGTGAGTATTCGTGATATGGATACAGTGCCATCTTGAACTTGCTCATAACCCATAAATTTAAATTTGTTGCCAGTAAACAGTAAAAAAGCGGTAAACAAGAAGTAGCCTAAGCGTGACAGTTTTGAGGTTATACGGTATGGTTTCGGGTATACACTGTATACACTGTGATAGATTTCACTGCATTTTTCGTTATATAAATTCGTTTTGCGTGTAGAAGAATATAGTAATTTCTAACGTGTTTCATGTGTATTCGTGAGTATTTCTTGTGTGTCCACTTTCTTTTAGTGAGAGTGTGGATATAATTTGTTGTGTTACCGTAACAGCATTTTGACGAAGAAATATGAATAAGGTTTAGTATTTTTTGTTAAATACAAACAATATTAATATCAAGGATAGGTGTCAAATAAAACATAATTGCAGACCAACTCCCGAAGTAAGAATCAAACAAGAAAAATTTGAACAGGACAAAAAATTTATATTTGTAGAAAATTTATGCTCAATCTTTGGGGTGTAATTCCTTTAAATTATTATTGATCACCTTTACACTTGATTATGCTCAATACTCTATATCCTCTTGAACTTTGTCCCCAATACATGAGGTTGAACCCCCAAGCTAGAAGATCACGAGCCGCTACTGCACTGTCGATGGCTGATTGTCTTCCATTCAGTATTTTTAAATAAGTTACGGTAAATGATTAATGTTGTAGTGGCTAGGCTACATAGATCAACAGGTTTGATCTTGATATCAACAAATCAAATCAAATCTTTATTTGTCCCAAAAACATAATTACAATGACAAAAATGGTTATAAATGAAAAAAGTAAAATACAATATAAAATGAAAAAGAAAAATACCATTAATAGGATTATACATAACTATATTAAAAACGGGAAGTCCCTGCAAGGTTCGAGGAACCTGAGCGCAGAGGCCGAGTGTTCAATGCTTAACAGTATATGAAAATAATAATGGGATATTATTAAGAAATAGGGAAAAGAAAAAGTGAGTAAGGAAGGGAAGAGAAAGAGCAGAGTGAAGGTATAGGGGAGAGTAAAGAATAGTTGAAGATTACATAAAATACATGAGAAGTCTTTATACTAAGCTATGAGGAAATTACATTGCCAAAATTACATTGTTCGAGATTATCCATGTATGAATTTCAATTAGCAGTTTTCTATTCAATTTACTAGTGATAAAATGGTTAGGAATAACATTGATGAGCTTTGATACCTGATATAAAAATTGTTTTCTACAAATTGATAAAATAGTATCTGTAATTTGAAAGGTAATAGATGAGGGACGGAGGTTATATGGTGAAACACGCAGGTTGAAAAGATTCATATGTTTATTTATGTAGATGATTAATTTTTTATGTAAAGCTGCCTGACAGTTAAAACATCTAGCTCACTAAACAGGTACTCACTTGGATAGAGTCTGGGTTTTCCCAATATAGCTCTTATAATGTGTTTTTGAATTACAAAAAGTTTCTCCAAGTGGTTTGAGTATGTTCCACCCCAAATTTTTATTCCATATTGCAGAAATGATTGAATGTAGGCAAAATATATGAGTCTTGAGATTTTTTTATTACTAACTTGGCTGATATTACGGAATTTACTTATCCAATGTCTGAGTTTGTTACATGTACTATTGATGTGAACATCCCAACGCAAATGTTGATCAATCATTACACCCAAATATTTAACACGATGTTCTCTATTAAGCTTTGAGCATGTACAATTTATCCAATCAGACTCTTTGCAATTTACATTATGGATTTTAATGGAATCCAAACCTTGCGGCTGGCCTATAGAATTTGGAGAGAAAGACATGAAATTACTTTTTTTTATGTTCAATGTTAATATATGCTCATCAAACCAGGATTTTACTATTTTAAGTCCGGATTCTGCTGCTTTTTTAGTATCCTCCCAATTCGTTTCACTGAATAACAATGAAGTGTCATCAGCAAAAGCAATTGAGACACCATTTTTTAATTCTAACTTGAGAAGATCATTAATGTAGATTAGGAAGAGAATCGGCGACAAGACTGTTCCTTGTGGAAGACCGTAATCAGTGAGTTGTTCAAGGCTGGTTTTATTATCAATTTTGAGCAATTGGAATCTATTTTTTAAATAGCTCTTAAATAATTCAAGGGCTATTCCTCGAATACCCAACTTTTCCATTTTTATCAGAAGTTTTGAGTGAGGAATAGTGTCAAAAGCTTTAGCAAGGTCTAAAAATATGGCTATTGTTTTATTTTTGTTATTGAAATTTTCTGTAATTTTCTGTGTTAGAAGAGATATTGCATCTACTGTACTTTTTTAGACTGAAAGCCAAATTGATTTTTGTGAATTATATTATGCTTTAGGAGATAGCTAACTAAACGGTATTTTATTAACTTCTCAATAATTTTGGAAAAAGTACTCAACAAGCTGATTGGACGATAATTTGATGGATTAGAAGCATCACCTGATTTATGTAGGGGTATGATATTGGCTAATTTTAAACTATCAGGGAAAAACCCCTCCGCAAAACATTGATTTATTATCACCTTCAATGGTTTTATAATATGTGGTGAAATAGTTTTTAAAATCCTATTGCTAATATTATCAATTCCTGGAGCTGAGTTATTGTTTAGAGAGTTTATTGTAGCAGTAATTTCATTTTCATTGGTAGGTGTCAAGAAGAAAGAGTTGTAATGCTCCACACATGAGTCCTTGAAATGATTACATGTTGTTGCAATGGGATTATTTAACTTCAATTTCTCAGCATAAAGTTTTCCTACGCGAGCAAAATGTTGATTTAGTGTATCAGCTTCTATTTTGGGAATTTTTTTAGTATGTCTTCTACCTAACAATTCATTTAAAGTTTCCCAGATTTTCTTAGAGTTGTTTATATTCTGATTAATTTTATTCTTATAATACTCACATTTATTCTGTTTTATTAATTATTAAGAAGATTTCTGTAATTTTTATACTCATTTCTTAAACGGTCATTGAAAGGCTGCTTTGAAAGTGTTTTAAACAATTTGTCCCGTTTTTTAATGGAATGTACAAGTCCACGCGTAATCCAAGGTTTAAGGGGTTGTAATTTATGCGGAATCTTTACTGTAACTGTTGCAAGTTTAATGTGATTTGATATTTTGTCAGTTAAAATATGCATTGCTTCATTCACATGTAAATTGTCATCTAATAAGTTATCCCAGTTTTCAGTTTCAATGGATAATATTAATTTATTGAAATCTATTTTATTGAAAGAATTATTTTTACTTACAATTTTGTCAGTTGAAAGATCAATGTGGATGCTGACACAAAAGTGATCAGTGATGCTTGTTTTTATTACTGAACTTAATACATTGTCAGGATTGAAAGAGGAATTCTTTAAAAATATGTGATCGATAATCGATTCAGTGCCGTTTTGAACTCTAGTAGGCTTGTTTATGTATGATTTAAAACCATTCAAAGATAAAATTCCGAAATATTCATTAGTCGCAAGCGTAGACTTATTCAGATGTATATTCAAGTCACCGGCAAAAATTATATTGGGCTTATTTTTGATAAAATACAAACAATCATTCAAACAATTGAGAAAATTATCTACATTGGTTGAAGGAGACCTATAAACAGCGATAAGTGTTATCTTATCCTTCGCACCTGGCACTTGTACATCCAAAAGAATTGAGTTAGATTCTTTTATTTCGTAATCCAACTCATCTACTATAAAATTACATTTGAAAAAGACACAAATTCCGTCACATTTATTTGTTTTACATGGCTTGTTAACCACTGAATAACCATTCAAATTAAAATTAAAATCATCCTCTTCAACTATCCAAGTCTCACTGAGGATAATAATATGAAACTCTAATGAACAATTACTGATAATGTATGACAGCTCATCAAAATTCTTTCGCAAACTTCTTATGTTTACGTGGATAATGTTCAGGTAAGATTGATTATCACTACTACCAAACAACTCAATCTGAGATTGAAAAATATCCTCTATTATAATAGTATTGTGAGTCTCAAGAGAAATATGCTCTTCAGGGTCATTTATAAGAACCATACAATAAAAGGAAAAATTAATAGGAAAACGAAAAATAAGCTATTTAAAATCTTGTAATAAAGGAGAAATTTGAAAAGGAATTAAGAAGAAATAGAATTAACTCTGAGAAAAGAATAGGAGAAAGTTAAAGTTAAAGTAGATAAGAAAGTCTATTACTATTAATGAAAGAAAGAAAAAATACAGAGCTCGGTCATCTCGTGACACATATCGCCACATTTAAATATATATATATATATATATATATATATATATATATATATATATATATATATCAGTCTTTAAATAATAGAAACCAGTAATTACAGTGTAGTAATACATTTATTCAAATGGTTTGAGGTCCTCCTCGTTAGTTATACGTTTTACCGGAGAGTCTTGTTGTTTACGAATGAGAATCTTTGCATCACTCACCCAGACATAAGCTAATTTATTGTTCTTTTTAAGATCTCTAGCTTTATTGAGTAGAAATTTGTTGTATGCAGTGAGATGATCGTTCACATAGATATAACCTGGTGGAAGATTACAGTTCAAGTCTCCATTTTTCAAGTGTCCTTTTGCTTTCGCCGCACATTTCCAATTAATTTTGGCAGTTCTTGACGTGAAGCGAACTATTATAGATTTTGTCTTATTTTTAGAAGAAGGAACCCTATGAGCAACAGAGATATCGTCTCTTCTGAACGGAGTATTAATCGCTCTAGCAACAGATTCTAGGATTGTGTACACAATTTCATTTTTTGTCTCCGGAATCCCTGCTATCTCCAAGTTGTCCAAACGAGTGTACTGCTGTATTTCATTAATGTCTCTTCGAAGTTTAATATTTTCAAATTCAAGCTTCTTACACTGCTCTTTCACTGATTTGTTTTCTGCGCGCACAGTTTCCAATGACGATTTCAAACTTTCAACAGTTGAATTAAGAGTCGTAATGATTTTACTCAACTCTTCGAATTTATCATTAAATACCTTGGTAAGGGTGTTTTCGATAGTTTTTGTCAAAGTGGACTCAAGATCGTTGCTGTCGGTTGAAGAAGATTTTTCTTTACATCCGTCGCACTTCCAAGTTGATTTCTTCACTCCGAGTTTTCTAAAATTCTCTAACGTACGAATTTTAGTACATGTTGGATGGAAAAAATTCCTACATCCACAGCATTCTAGGATATCTTTTGAGTTGTTGAAATCCGATTCACACTTGTAACAAACATCAGCCATGGCAAACAAAAAAATTGATTCGAAATACTTAAATAACACAGAAAAATAATTGACGATCGTGTACGAGATGGCACGCTTAACAAACTATCACAGTTATCATACAGATAAGGCAACTCGAAAAGCACGACCGTTCGCTCTGAAAGCTATAGCAACACTGAACAGGTTTATAGATCAACAGGTTTTAACTACTTGTTAAGTTTTAATCCAAATAGCCCAATTGGATATCTTAAAATGGATTATACATGAATATTTTATTAAAATGTGAGGCGTCCAAGGTAGGCTTTGTATATAACTTTGGTTACGGTTCACCTAAACTAGAAAATTGATTCCAATATTTCTGTGTTGATGAGGTTAATTTTTGAGTTCTTATTTGGTTATCTCGTTAAAAATTCCAGTTAGCATGATAATTTTTCCATTTACTTATTGTTTGTTACAGTTAGAGACAAATGAGTCAAATTTAATATTTAAAAAAATGAGGAATTTTATTCGTTATAAGTTGTCTCTGACTGTTTCCTGCAGTTAGGCCTATAGCCCACTGTGTCGATTAATATAGCTCAGTTTATTATACTCTCAGGTTTGACTCAGGGAATTTCAACAAAGAATTAAGAATTTTTTTATAAAAAATTGTCTTTGTAGTGCAGATGAATATTTCAATGTTAACATGGAGTCTATCTAGATCTTTAGGTAATTGCTTATGATGTATGATCTCTAATATAGTTTGTAATATTGACGTGGCCGATACAAATCGTAAAGTGTTTGTCTGTGGCAATAAACTAATTTGATTTGATTGCTTTAGAAATAATTTTCCGATTGTTAACCTGTGGGTTCTTTTGTTTCAAATGTTGATAATCGTCTCCCTCATTTTGCACGCACAAGTCTCATGTGGGCTGCATCATATCAATCATCATCATCTAGCAAAAATAAACTTTTGTCGAATCGATTTAATAATTAATAATCTATTTTATCACCACCAATACTCAATTGTTTTTATTGTATCAAAGTTCTTCCTGGTGATCCATTGTCAGTTCAAATTCAAATCTGATTGTAGAGTTTCAGAAATTTCAATGCTTTTTATTATAATTTGTTTATGCAATTATTTATAGTAATTATTATAGTGTGCGAGTGCAATGCATGGGTGCTGATGTTGATTATTATAGTAAAGGTTAATAGTATAACATAGTAAAGGTAAATAATAAACTTTAAAGAATACAATAGAGATTGCAAAAACTCATAGATAATTGAAAAGAAGAGTTCCATAAATTTCAATGCCTTTTATTATTTGCTTCAGGTAGCAGCAGAGATTGGTGGAGGTGGAGATTGATGACTGCAATGCATGGATGCTGATGTGAGCTGGGCGGGCGGGCATCGTGACGTCATCCCACCCTCCTGTCATCATCCGAAGCCTTCAAGTAGCACATGACAGGTGAGTCTTATCACATACCTTTGTACCTGTCTATTTTGAAATGTTATCAAGTTCTATTGGGTTTTGTAAATTTGTAATACTTTGAAATGTTATCCAGTTCTGTTAAGCTTTGTAAATCTCCTTGGCCTCTCCCAAAGGCCGGGACACATAACCGCACCGAGCCCGTGCCGAGGTACGGCCGAGCTACGCCTGTGACACGGTGATGGTGGTAGAAGAACACACATATCTGTGCGACAGCCGAGCGGTAGCAGTGTCTCAGTTCTGTAGTGCTACTGTGTAGCACTAATATAATACTATTAAAGCTTGTTACATGCGATCTAAATTTATATTTTCCAATTTTAAACTAATTACCTGTGGACACAGAAGATGAGAATCATGGTGCTGGTATACAGGGTCTGTATAATAAGTAACCGGACTGCCCTCGGGAAATTTTTATCGCCAAAATATGTAGGTACACTTTTTCTCTAGAAATCTTCAAAGTAGTTCCCATTGGAGTCGATAACACGCTGATACCAGATTTGCCAATCCCTGAACGCTCCCTGGAAGTCGGCAACCTCTATGCTGTCTAGAGCCCTCATCGTAGCACGTTGAACGTTTTCCACAGTCCCGAACCGCGTCCCCCTTAAATTGTCTTTTGATCTTGGGGAACAAAAAAATGTCCGGTGGTGCCATATCCGGGCTGTAAGGAGGATGTGGCAACGTTACCCTCGACTGTTTGGCCAACTGCTCGGTGATGAGCAGTCAGGTGTGCGTCGGAACATTGTTGTGATGGAAGATCCACGAATCGGCAATCCCCGGACGGACTCGATGAACCGGCCAGTACTACAGAGAGGTGCTCCGTCGACTAACCGCCCGGGTTCATCACGACAATGCTCCGTCAACTAACCACCCGGGTTCATCACGACAATGATCCGTCGCACACCTGCCTGCTCGTCACCGAACAGTTGGCCAAACAGTCGAGGGTAACGTTGCCACATCCTCCTTACAGCCCGGATATGGCACCACCGGACATTTTTTTGTTCCCCAAGATCAAAAGACAACTTAAGGGGACGCGGTTCGGGACTGTGAAAAACGTTCAATGTGCTACGATGAGGGCTCTAGACAGCATAGAGGTTGCCGACTTCCAGAGAGCGTTCAGGGATTGGAAAATCTGGTATCAGCGTGTTATCGACTCCAATGGGAACTAATTTGAAGATTTCTAAAGAAAAAGTGGACCTACATATTTTGCCAATAAAAAATTTTCCGATGGCAGTCCGGTTACTTATTATACAGACCATGTATGTTTCGGTGCATAACAATACCGCGGCGCAGGTTATGTGTGTCCCAGCCATTCGCCAGTATATATTTTATAATACATGAATAAAGAAGTATAATCTAATCTAGGCTAGGCCTAGGCTAATCTAAGCTGTAGGTAACCTTGTTACCATGCTAGATTATAAATAAAATAGTGCTCGTATATTATTGTCATCATACTGCAAAACATCAGTTAAGAAAACCCAGTTAAGAAATTGGCGAATTGCAATAGGCAATGTTTGTTTGATTCCATGTAATATAGTGAGGTCCTTGTTATAATGGCAGTATTTGATTATTATTGGTGTTGCTATCCTCGTCTATCATTTGATATTATCAGTTGCTATCATTTGACAAGGCATAACGCTTTCCTTCTCTAGCTCTTCAATGTTGCCAGAATGTTGTTTAACAATGTAGAATTATAATATTAACAAAATATTCAATTTCAACTATGAAAATTTATTATTGAATTATTGAACATATACTTTCTTGATGAATAAATTGTAATTTATCATTTTTAACAAGGATAAACAGTTTATATCACATCATATAGTATCAGTTATCCTCTATAGAAGACAGTGGCAAGGCAGAGAATCAGCAACGCTGTTCTCTCATCTTTCTCCACTGCAATTATAACGTGGACCTCACTATAGTCTGGTTGACTCAAATAGCTGGCAACAACTCAGCTGGCTCACGACTGATATTGTCATGCATTAACTTATAGCGTATTGATGCTGTGGAAAGGATAAATCGGTCCAGGGATCAACTTGTGAGACCGCGACTGTACTGATAGACTCAGCAGCTTGTAAGCTGGCCGATTTCAGAATACTGCAGACTATGATAGGGAAAGGCATGGTGCTGTCATATATTTCCAATAAATATTTAATCTCAATTATGGAAATTTATGATTAAATCATTGAAAAATATCATAAAGTCATAATACATTATAAAATATTAAATAAACAGACTAAGAAATTATCAAAAAACCACAGATTTATTGAAAGTTATTAGAAAGACCGGTTTCGGTTATTACACCATTATCAATCTCTGATAAACTAAAACAGTTTTAGAATTAAGAGTTTTATTTTATCAAAGATTGATAATGGTGTAATAACCGAAACCGATCTTTCTAAACTTTCAATAAATCTGTGGTTTTTTTTTTTTAATTTCTTAGTCTGTTTATTTAATATGAATAATTACCGAAATATCAACTTCTCAACTACACAAAAAGTTGATTAAAATAAATTCGATTATTTTCAACTAGAAGAACAGTTGATATTACATCGAATATACCGGTATCAGCCATCTTCTATAGAAGACAGTGTCAAGGCAGAGACTCTGCAATGCTGTTCTTCCATCTTTCTCCACTGTCGTTATAAAGTGGACATTACTATAGACTATGAACTTTTTCAAGCGCATAATTCAAGATTTTGTGGAGCCAACCAACAATTTGATGATCTCTCTCTTCTTCAAAATACATTTTTTTTTTGTAATCAGTTAGGCCCACACTTTTTATGGTTTTTAAAAATTTGTTCTGTTTTCTATTGCAAAAAGACCTACGTTTTTTTTGTGCCGTTTAAATTTGCTGGCTGTTTGGCTTGTTGCTCATCTATTCCAATATTCTGTTGATAGAGTTTATGGGTTTTGATATTTAATGTTGTGTTGCAGATGGTCATGAGATGACGTCATGCAAGTGAAGCGGGCAGTGATTGAAGAGTATTTGCAAAGCAGGTTAGTGTCGTTGTCATTATTCATTCAATTTGATCTTGTAACTTATTATTCTAATATTTCATGATCATTGGGGAAATACATGAATAACGAAGAACACACAATCTAATATGCAGAAATAATTAATTCAATGTTACTTGATTGGCTTATAATTTCTACTTAGCCTATTCATAATAACTGAAGTGTGTATTATAAAAGATAATTTCGGTGCATTGGATTGATTGGAAACTTGCAACAAGCTGGTAGGCTTTCATCCTATACTTTACGGGTTGCTGAGTCATTGAGAAAGTGACCAATAATGAATACATGGGATTAATTTCTTTCACTTTCACTGAAGACTTTTTCAAAACCAATTATAGTCTCTGAGGCTGTAAAATTGGATATATAGAGCCCGGCATAAAAACCTGACGATTTTTGAGGGATAATAACTAAAGTTTCTTTCGTACAATTAAATCATATAATATATCAAATTAAAGATCAAATTTTGCAATTTATAGTGAATTACATAGATTACTCACATAGTTTTTTATTTTTAGATTATGTCATCCAAATGATTTCCTCTACTTTCCACCCAGACACTTAATCTAATTCTAAAATTTGTCATTGCTCGCTCAATCATCACTTGTGGAATTTCTTCAATTTCTCGTTGAATGACTTACTTTAGTTCTGTGGATTATTGGCTGCTTAATAACGGTAATTTTGTTTATTAACAAATCCTGAAAAATGAAAATGTTCCTCGTCACTTGACCACGACATACTGGCTACTGAAATGGCAAGAATAGACCTGTCGATGTACAACATTCCCGCCTTTTCAACGATAGTGGTTCAAACATAACAATTACTACAAAATCGTCAGTTTAATATGCCGGTCTCTTTATTTACGTGTGGCTTTCGTCAGTTTTTACAGCTATGTCAATTGTATAGAAATTGGAATAGTATATTTCGCACCTAGGGCCGAAAATGAGACTTTTCCGGCTCGAAATCGGGTTTCAAGTCCGAGGCCGTAGGCCGAGGACTAGAAAAGATTGAGAGCCGGAAACATATTTTTGCCCATGGTGCGAACGCTATTTTTCGCCACACAGAAAAATAAAACAATATACATATATGAGAATAATTGTTTATTAGGCACTTCCAAAAGCAAAACTGGAAGGTCATAGCTCTAGCAAATCTGAGGTTATCTGAATATCATGAGATTGTCCAAGTATTTTTATTTTTTATTCTGATTTGTCTAAATAACCTAAAAGATTATGTTCAATTATGTGGGAGGTTGAGTTTATACTTTTTTATTCTTTCAAATGACAATAAGATGATATTATCATAAATGTTTTAATTATTGAATAATAAACACAAATAATGAAAAGTTTTTGATCAGCTGTTTTAGCACACTTGAAATTTGGCCAATCTGAATGTCAACATCAACAATGCTTGTTGTCATCTATTTCGGAAGTTTAGGTTACAAGTTCTATCCTAGTTTACAATATTTATATCTTATCTGCATTTCATTCATCCAAATAAAATGATAGTATATTATTGCAGAATACTTCATTCAATTCTAGAAGCATAAACTGATTCCGTTTCATAAACTATTTGTAAAAACGTTCAGGTTTTGTGATAAACGATTAAACGCAGGTTTGAGGTTAGATTCTATTATACTCTGAAAATTGAATTTGAATAGTTTATAATATCTTATTTGTATTTCATTTATCCAAATAGAATGATAGTATCTTATTGCAAAATACTTTATTCAATTCTAGAAGCATTTAAACTGATTCAGTTTCATGAACTATTTTGTAAACACGTTCACATCAAATCAGAATCAGCTGACTTCAAGGTTATTTTACAGCCTTAGGGCCGTAAAAATTTTACCGGCCTGGTCAGAAAACAATCATTTTCGGCCTCCATATGACGCACGTAAACCAGCTTATTACATCCAAGTGGGGCAAAAACAATATTGTGACTGCACTATTTCCAAACCACTCCTAAAAAGTGATTGTACTACTAGAAAAATTAATTCTAAAGTGTTTAAGTACTACCTAAAATAAGCTGGATTTCCTCACATCAGTGAATTGTGACCAGTATAGTGAGAATATTATTTCCATAAGTTCAAATGGGATTATTCATACTGCTAGGCTGTGTTGAGTGAGAACAGTCCAATCAGAACTCATGGAAATAATATTTTCACTGTGCCGGCCACTTTCACTGTCACATGGTGTGTGGAAATTCAGTGTAACTTTGCACTATTAGGTTCAAGCTAGATTATTTATGACATATGTTTTATACTTTTCCTACAGTTACGTTGAAAAGTGGCCATTGCTGCACTGATTACAGAACGCAAAGAATCACTTTTCCGCTCTAGTGCAGGAAAAATTTTTCTGCACTCCAGATTTGCAACATGACAACGCAAAATACTTAGGTTATATGGAGCAACAGTGCAGCAAAATCAAAATTAAGTTGGTAATAGTGACTGCTGTGGCTGCTATAGTGAGCAGAGGTGCAACGAAGCACAACGCGCTAATTATTAAGTAGATATTATAATGGAGGACAACGAGGACTTTAGGATTAAGGTTTTTATCAATAATAAAATTTCACAGAAAAACATTAGATGCATTTCAGGCAATTTTACCCATAATTACCCATTTTTCATATTCAATGGTAACTGTAGGAAAACTTAATGTGAAATACGTGCGCAAAGTTCCTCTGCTGCACTCAAGAAACCATTCCGGCTCGGGCGTAAACGTTTCTTTCGGAGCAGCAAACTGTCACTTTGCGCACTAGTTGCACAAATAGCTATTTCGCACTTGTGTATGGTTCCAAGTTGCGACAAGCGCTCGGGACACACTTGGAAGGGTGACCGTTTTGTAATGAGAGCTACTCTATCGTGGCATTGTTTAATGTAATAAAATAGCTGAATCTACTCGGAATAATATTATTGTAACTAGCAGGTAACCCGTGCTCAGCAACGGTCTAATTAAAAACTTGACAAACTGAAGACTTGACCTACTGAAATGTTGAAGATTTTAAAATAGGTCTACTACCATCCTCGGTAAATTAAGAATCTTATTCTTACTTATTCTTTTTTTTTTCTTATTTTTATTGAACTTATTTATATTGTACAATATGAATATAATGGTATAAATAATTAGTATTTTATTCAAAGATTTATCATGTAATTCTGAAGTTTGTTTAATTTCTGTATAAGTTGTTTTTGTTCTCTTATTGTTCTGTATTATTTTGTGTGGAGTGCGGTTTCGGGCAGTGTGCCTGTCGCATCCACACTGATTAACTACATTCTCTACAATGTATCTTTTTTCAAATAAATTGAAATTGAAATCAATATTGAAAATGTCAAGTTAATCAGTCCAGTAGTTCAGACGTGATAATGCGTTTGTTATTCGTGAATTTCCCATCCCGTACGTGTATAAGCCAATTCTTTCCTTTATTTTTTTATAGATTTAATAAAATGGTGCATTTTTGTTGTTTTGCAGTTGGGAATTGGACACAAAATGGACATTGCAGCCACAGAACAACATTAGTAACTTCTCTTCTGCTGCTACTGATTCTGCTGATTCTACTGCTGCTTCTTCTTTGCTGAGAAATCAACACTTTTGGACCTTCGCAGCCGATTGCTGATCGTTAGAGTAATAAGGTGTTACATTATGTGAGTTGATTTAGATCATAATCATTATCTTCTTCTCTTCTTCTTTTTTCCTACTAACTAATTTAGTCTTCTAAATTGATATAGGGTGATTTTAGGTATTGATATCGCCAACATTAGTTTCATTAGTAGCTAATTTTAATATGAAACCTTTTACACTACATTTAAAATATTGGAGGATTCAGGGCAAGGATTTTTTCTCATGTGATTCACGAAATGAAGATTCAATATTCAAACATAGATAATTACAGTAATAGAAATCTGGTTGATTTATGCAGAACTTGAGGTACGTTTAGATGTGTATACAATCTTTAGACATGTGTATGAGATACAAGGTTGTTCGTACAGAAATAGGAAATGCTTACTTTTAAAATACATCACACCTCTGATAAATTATTTTAATAGGGCTACTTAAATGTTTAATTATAGAATATTACTAGTACCATAGCCACCTCTAATACAAAGCCGCGGCCTACGATATTGCAACGTCGCAGTGTAGGCCTAGAATCTAATACATGATTGGTGAAAAATATTTTTAAAAATACCTGCTGATCTTTTTCACCAATCATGTATTAGATTGTAGGCCTACGCTGCGACGTTGCAATATCGTAGGCCGGGGCCTTGTATTAGCGGTGGCTATGGTAGTACCCGTGTTATACTCTTATATAAAACACTGAACATATATTTGTTGTGTTTTACATAAAACTATAAGGGTAGTAATGATTTTCTATAGTAAAACATTACACCCCATACAAAATAATTGAATAAATAAGGAGGTTGATCATACTTGTGACCTTGACAAGTATCTCATACAAATATGTTTTATGTTTGTATACAAGTCTCGACGTACCTTGAAGTTTAGCATTGGAAATGTTGAGATGCGGATGGATACTAAGGTAGGTGCCTATATATGATTGAGCAGAGCTTCGAAACACCGGCGTGTCTACAAATCAACCAGATATCTATTGACAATGCACGAATATCTATACAGAAGAATAAATTTATATTTTGAACAATTTGATACTAAGGTAGGTGCCTATATATGATTAAGCAGAGCATAGAAACACCGGCGTGTCTACAAATCAACCAGATATCTATTGACAATGCACGAATATCTATTAATACAGAAGAATAAATGTATAGTAGTTGATGCCTATACTCTTATAGAGGCCTATGTGCAATTCTGAAAAATAATTAACCAAGTTTTTGGTGACACTTTACAAAAACAAGATTACCAAAAATTGTTATGAACTGAGAAATGCGATTGATCCATTCAAGAAATTTAGCCAATGTATCCAGGTTTTTACAAGTTTTAAACGATAAATTTCTTCTTTTAATTTTATTTCGATTAGCTACTTTTCAAATGCTCTATTCAATGACTTAATTGATATTTGATTACATAGTTTTGGAAGCAAAATCTACTCGTTGATGAAGTGAAATCTCTTGATGGTCGCAAAAAAATATATTTCAGAAACTAATTGTTATGATTTGAGTTTGATTGCTGTAATGTCAATTGAATAGTTATGAAATTTGTCAATCACCTGGGTACAGTAATTGAATTTGGCTTTAGTTGTCTATAGTAAGGTCCACGTTACAATGACTGTATTTGATTATCATTGGTGTTGTCTATCCTTGTCTATCATTCGACAAAGCAGATAGCTAGCATCCTTTTCTAGCTCTGCAACATTGTCAGATCATTTTTAAACAATACAGAATAATTATAATTAATCAACTAAATATTGTCAGATCGTTTTATTGAATATTGTCAGAACGTTTAATATTGTCAGATCCGCAACATTGTCAGATCAAATTTTCAAATTTCAAATTCAAATTTATTTCTAAAAAAACATACACAATTATAATAATCTAATATTATAACATATAAAAATAATACAAGAAAAATACTATTAAATATATAAAATGATCCTAAAACTACAGTATATTATTTTTTTATGTCCATCTATGTTTAAGGAGTAGCCTACAAGGTAAAACCTGTGCGTAGACCTAAGTTGCAGTAATATATTTATTCAATATAAACTAAGAAATTGAACCAAAAAAGAACAAAGATTAGTGGAACTTACACACAAATATAAGTTTGTAGATTAAATTAGAAAAAAAAATTAAATTAGAAAAGATCGTTTTTTAACAATACAGAAATATAATTAATCAACGAATATTGATCTCAATTTAAAGAAATATTATTAAATTATTGAAAAAATGTTTTCTTGACGTAAATATCATAATTGCTTATTTTTAAACAAGAATAATTAGTTGATATGACATCAAATTTGCCGGTATCAGCTATCCTCGATAGAAGGCAGTAGCAAGGCAACACTGTTCTCTTATCTTTCTCAACTGCCATTATAACGTAGACCTCACTATACCAGTGGAGTAATTTAAATTCAATTCGTGGAATGGTTCATTCAGGTTTGGTTCTGTTAATGAAAGCAGTCCTTTCAGGCCACAGTAATGTGTTTCAAATTAATTCCAATACAGTAAAAGTGTTACAATTTTTATTCTCAGAATCCCAGAGTGAATATTGTAGCATTTTTACTGTAAACTCCTTTATCCTTGAAGATGTTGGTGGGAGACAAGAAAATAAACGAATTACTTTTGGTTCTAATTGTTTTGTAATAATTTTTCCTTCATCATGAATCTTTTTGAAACACATTACTGTTTATTCGAAAATGATGAAGAATTGAGTGTTTTTAATTTAGTGCCTTCATTGAAAAATGTATTCAACTACTCCACTGGTATTTTGTCAACTAATTTTTGTTAAATTCGTTGAATGGTTTATCAAGGTTAGACTCTGTAAATGAAAGCAGGCAACAGAAATGCGTTTCAAATTAATTCAAATACAGTAAAAGTGTTACAATTATAGTCTTCATGGGACTATAAAGTGAATATTGTAGCATTTTTAATGTGAATTCCTTTATCCCTGAAGATGTTTGTTGGTTGGAGAGAAGACAATAAATAAATGATTTTTGGTTCTGGTTGTTTTGCAATCATTTTTCCTTCATTATGAATCTGTTTGAAACGCATCACTGTTAATTTTAAAATGTTCAACAATGGAGTTTTCTTATTTTGTCTGCTTTTTAAAATATTGAGAGATATCTAGGATATTTGGTCTACATTCTAAATAATGGTGAGATTCTACTGTTAATAATTTTTACACTTGCCATTTCCAGGATTAGAAATATGGTGTAGAGTTACATTTTTAAATTGAAAAATAGTGTATGTGAAAATTAGGGATATAATTATATTCTGGTTCTGCTCATTATCTCACAAGTAATTGAACAATTAATGAGCAGTTTGTTGTTTTTATATAGCTCTGACGATTGATTTTATTAAGGTGGGTACAGATTTACGCGCCGCGAACATGAGCAATTCACTTTTAATCAGCTGATGCCAAGCTTTTTATATCTGTGTCTGACCGTTTCTGTAAAAATACAGTTTTAATCAGCTGATTAAAAGTGAATTGCTCATGTTCGCGGCGCGTAAATCTGTACGCACCTTTACAATAATTGCTCAACAGACGTAGGCTACTGTTTGAGTGGGTTTTGAAGTATAGTATTACCAATAAAATATTGATGTTTATGTTATAAGTTGAGTGTAATCATTGATGATGATGAATTGTTGAACAGCATTGTTGGGTTGGGATCCCACATGGAGCTGGGTACAACCCAACATGTCTCCTTTGAATCCTCCATTGTTTCAGTTGTAATGAATAAGTGATGCAAAGATTGATTACATAGCTATGTTATAGTTACTTGATAATACCATAGAGAAACAATAGCGTAAGAAAACAGTAAAAATTGACAATAATCGACTTGAGATAACAGTAAAAGTTGCGACATAAATTCCCTATACCATGGGATATCTACTTACGCTATTGTTTCTCTATGATAATACAGTGAGATGAGTTCATAGCAATAGAAATCACCCTATATCAAAATATTAGAAGACTAATATTAGGATATTTTTTGTTAACAGTGTAGCCTTTCTCTGTAGTCTAATTTGTTCTACTTGAACACCTCTTTCAAGTACTATTATTCTATCTTCACTATCTTTATTCTTTTTTCTTACTCTCTCGAGTCTTCTTTCACTAGTATTCTTCGTTCTCGAGTCTAGTATTCTTCTTTCACTTTCATTCTTATGAAAATAAAGAATACTAATTATTTTATCTCTAGTCTAGTATTATTCTTCTTTCTCTAGTATTCCTCTTCTCTTTCTCTAGTATTCTTCTTTCTCTAGTCTAGTATTCTTCTTTCTCTAGTCTAGTATTATTGTTTCTCCAGTCTAGTATTCTTCTTTCTCTTTCATTCTTCTTTCTCTAGTCTAGTATACTTCTTTCTCTAGTCTAGTATTCTTCTTTCTCTAGTCTAGAATTGAAGAGCTCGATTCCAAACGGGCCTAAGTCCATTTTTGTAGAAATTGAGATATCAGCTGATTATTGAACCTTATACATAGACCTTCATTCCTAGCATACTAACTACTCCAAACTATCCTTAGTCACTACAAAATAAATATCACAATATTACGTTTTTTCCAAAGTGTATCTAAGTCCATTGCTGTTCCTTTCCATTCCAACCTTAGTCCTTTGTGCATGCGCAGAGCATCTTTTTCTGTCTGTCGGTCTGTCTACAGATTGAAGCCTAACTACCATTTTTACTTCGAGATCAGCGCGTTTTCAAGGGAAGAGAACAGTGAAAGTCAAGAATACATACCTACACTGGGGATTACCAAGAGCATCAAGAAAATTTATTCAAAAAAATTGGCAAGATATATTCAACTCAGCAAATACAGCACTTGAAGAAACTTAACATATTAGTGACATGAAGAAGGTCCAAGTCCAAGTTTCTTTCCAAAATGTCACCAAGTCCATGGACTTCTAGGATTATTGAATTCTAGGACTTAGTGACATTTTGGAAAAAAAAGCAAGGAAATTAACCTATTACACAGGAATTACTTCAAAATATGCAAAATTATTGTATGGAATTCAAAATACACACTTTATACATTGGATGATAAACATTTTCCAACATTTAAGTGATGACTATCAAAAAATCGATTTCCTGAGAAAAACACTTTTGTGACTTGGGCCCGTTTGGAATAGAGCTCTTCAATTCTTCTTTCTCTTTCATTCTTCTTTCTCTAGTCTAGTATTCTTCTTGTTTCTCTAGTCTAGTATTCTTCTTGTTTCTCTAGTCTAGTATTCTTCTTGTTTCTCTAGTCTAGTATTCTTCTTGTTTCTCTAGTCTAGTATTCTTCTTGTTTCTCTAGTCTAGTATTCTTCTTGTTTCTCTAGTCTAGTATTCTTCTTTCTCTAGTCTAGTATTATTGTTTCTCCAGTCTAGTATTATTCTTTCTCTAGTCTAGTATTATTGTTTCTCCAGTCTAGTATTCTTCTTCTTTCTCTTTCATTCTTCTTTCTCTAGTGTAGTACTTCTTTCTCTAGTCTAGTACTTCTTTCTCTAGTCTAGTACTTCTTTCTCTAGTCTAGTACTTCTTTCTCTAGTCTAGTATTCTTCTTTCTCTATTCTTCTTGTTTCTCTAGTCTAGTATTCTTCTTGTTTCTCTAGTCTAGTATTCTTCTTGTTTCTCTAGTCTAGTATTCTTCTTGTTTCTCTAGTCTAGTATTCTTCTTGTTTCTCTAGTCTAGTATTCTTCTTGTTTCTCTAGTCTAGTATTCTTCTTTCTCTAGTCTAGTATTCTTCTTTCTCTAGTCTAGTATTCTTCTAGTCTAGTATTCTTCTTGTTTCTCTAGTCTAGTATTCTTCTTGTTTCTCTAGTCTAGTATTCTTCTTGTTTCTCTAGTCTAGTATTCTTCTTGTTTCTCTAGTCTAGTATTCTTCTTTCTCTAGTCTAGTATTCTTCTTTCTCTAGTCTAGTATTCTTCTTCTAGTCTAGTATTCTTCTTGTTTCTCTAGTCTAGTATTCTTCTTGTTTCTCTAGTCTAGTATTCTTCTTGTTTCTCTAGTCTAGTATTCTTCTTGTTTCTCTAGTCTAGTATTCTTCTTTCTCTAGTCTAGTATTATTGTTTCTCCAGTCTAGTATTATTCTTTCTCTAGTCTAGTATTATTGTTTCTCCAGTCTAGTATTCTTCTTCTTTCTCTTTCATTCTTCTTTCTCTAGTGTAGTACTTCTTTCTCTAGTCTAGTACTTCTTTCTCTAGTCTAGTACTTCTTTCTCTAGTCTAGTATTCTTCTTTCTCTATCATTCTTGTTTCTCTAGTATAGTATTCTTCTTGTTTCTCTAGTCTAGTATTCTTCTTGTTTCTCTAGTCTAGTATTCTTCTTGTTTCTCTAGTCTAGTATTCTTCTTGTTTCTCTAGTCTAGTATTCTTCTTGTTTCTCTAGTCTAGTATTCTTCTTGTTTCTCTAGTCTAGTATTCTTCTTGTTTCTCTAGTCTAGTATTCTTCTTTCTCTAGTCTAGTATTCTTCTTTCTCTAGTCTAGTATTATTGTTTCTCCAGTCTAGTATTCTTCTTTCTCTTTCATTCTTCTTTCTCTAGTCTAGTATTATTGTTTCTCCAGTCTAGTATTCTTCTTCTTTCTCTTTCATTCTTCTTTCTCTAGTGTAGTACTTCTTTCTCTAGTCTAGTACTTCTTTCTCTAGTCTAGTATTCTTCTTTCTCTATCATTCTTGTTTCTCTAGTATAGTATTCTTCTTGTTTCTCTAGTCTAGTATTCTTCTTGTTTCTCTAGTCTAGTATTCTTTCTCTAATCTTGTATTCTTCTTTCTCTTTATTAATTTATATTATCATTCTTCTTTCTCTAGTATTATATATATAGCATAGGTCATAATATATAGGTCGAAATAAGTAAGTACGCAGGTGTGTGTGTATAAAAGTGTATATTGTGTAACAGACAGTGTATAACAGTATACAGTATAATACATGCATATTGTTTTGTTACCAATAAAGATTGCTTATATATTATACATTGTCCTTCATTTCTATATATACAGTATATATATATATAAAAATTTTTTTTTGCCAAATATATATATATTTATATATAGTATTTATATATATATTTATATATATATTTATATATATATATATATTTTATTTCTCCCTCTTGTCCTAGATTCAGGTTTACAGTGAAACGTTCACTGTCGGATAGGCCCACAAAAAAACCGGGCACTAACCTCAACGTCCAATACTGGCACCTTGTTCCTGTGGTCCTGGCACCCCCCAATGTAGTGAGTGGCCCCACCCACGCCAAAGGGCGCATTGAGCCTTCACTGGACCACAGGAGCCAGGTGACAGTTTTCCCTCCCCGGAAGGGAGAGGGACAAATCCCCCAGAGGGGACAGTTCCCCTGAGGGGGCAAAAAAGAGTGGTGGTTCCCCTTCTCAAGGGACAACTCTCACTTCTACGAATAGAAGAGAGTGGTGCCCCTCCAGTAGAGGAATAAATCAATGGTATTGGTAAGTGCATGTCTAGACCATGAGAGTGGGTGGGGGGGGACAATAATTATAAGCTAAGAGTGCTACCACACTAATGCTGTTGCATCTGTCACAATATTAATGCCAATTATATGAAAATTAAAGAATCATTAAAGCACTTGAAAACATAAGTAGAAAGTGCACAAGAAGCATGCTAAGAAGTAAGATAATACAATATGAAACTTTAACCTAACCATTTAAGCTAGAATTGAATTGTTCATTGCTAGAATTGAATTGTTCATTAACGTTATAATTTGAATTCAACCTAACACAAATATTAATAGGTTGAAGAAAAAAATATGAGGAAAAGTTAACTACAACTGAAAATAATAATTTCATGTAGATGACAGGAAGGGGGAGAATAATATGATTTAGATGGCAGGGGGGGAAAGGCAAGTGATAAATGCAAGGTAATAAGGATTACTATAGTGAGGTCCACGTTATAATGGCAGTGGATAAAGATAGAAGAATAGCAATGCCGATTCTCTGCATTGATTAATTATATTTCTACACTGTCAAAAACATAATTGGCATGGTTGTGGACCTAGAAAAGGATAGTACCACCGGCTTTGTAGAATGATAGACAAATATAGTAAAACCAAAGTTGATCAAATACTGTCATTATAACGTATAGGTATGTGGGGGGATGGCGAGACAAGTGAAATTAGTAAGGAATGGTGGTGAGACAAACAATAATAGTATGAGACAGAATGATAGATGATTGAGAATATTGGTGAACTTGGAATTAGGTAAAGAAACTAATGATTGATGTTAAGTGATTAGACACTACAATGAGAGTAAAGTTAATTACAATGTGGTAGGTGAAAAGAATGTAAATTAGCATTTAAAAATGGATTGAAATTTTGATTTAGAATCATTTTATAATAGATTTTTAAGCAGAATATGATCCCCACATAAGTTACAGACTTGTGCGTGGGTAAAATAGAAAGAATGATGATGGGAGGTAAGTGGACCTAAATAAATCTTCAAGTGGGATTATTATATTATTGATTAGCATTTTAATTATTATTAAATAAGATTAAAATATCATTCTTAGCAGAGACGGCTCTTCAAATAGTCAAAGATTCAGGTTACACTGAAGATTGGGAACTTAATTTAGATTTAGGGGTTTACAATTTGAGAGTAATTAATTTATCAAGTGAGGGAAATAACAGTTTATAGGAAAGGTGGTCAGAAATAGTTAAACAATTGAGGAATTGATAATGACAGTTTTGGATAATGCCCACATGAGCTCTAGGCTTGTGCGTGGGTAGTAGAATGGATAATGATGAGAGATAAGTGGACCTACAGGTTAAGAAGTGGGTTTCGAACATCGGGAAGCCAAGAAATAAGTTGGAGATAAAATTGAGAAAAAAGAAAGAGGAAATAAGTGAATTGAAATTAGAAATATGGATGGATGGTGCAATGAGAAGGAAGGGAGTACATGAAATTACACTTTACAATGTATAAACTTATTACAATTGAAAATAGTTCACTAACAATATTTTGAGAGATGCAACAACACACAACAACGACAAAAACAATAAACAAATAATAATGATGACGATGATGTCCCCCTGAAAAAAAACACAGTGTGGCAGCACCCCAGAAATTTACTCATTACAATAATATATAAAAAATTCTAAGTAGATGGAGATAGTTTCCAAGAAATGAAAAGGAACAACTGAAGAAAAATCCCAAACTGAATATAAAAAACTGAAATAAAATCGGGGACAGTTTTGAAGAAATTAAAAGAACCAAACAAAACATCCCTTATCGACATATACTTTGATATTGAATTTGAACTGAAGGTTCGCCTCCAAAGCAACAGAAAATTAGAAACTGAAACAAATAAAGAGCAGGAAGTTCAAAAAAATAAAAGGAAACAACTAAAGAAAAACTCCAAAGCAATTGAAAATCGAAACAAATTCAAAAGTATAAAAGCTGAGAAAAAACTTAGGGGGTGATGGTCTAGACATGCAATTACCAATTCCACAGAAGTCGCCCAGGACCGATCTAACAGTTCAACAAGAGAAATAATAAAATTTAGGATTTAAATAGATTGAGAAATGAAATTCAAAATTGATTATTTTTCTCCTATTTTAGTGAATTAATAATATGATTAATTCACTGGAATAGGAAACAATGATTCAGATCTGGAAAAAATGAATCAAAATAAAACTTCAAGAAATAAGAATTTAAAAAAGGAACTAGAATGAACTATTAGAATCGGTCGAGAGCTGACTTTTACCTTGATTGAAGTACTGCGTAGTCCGTCCGTCCAGCTGCCTCCGCGATGCCTGAAAATACCCCACTAGGACACCCACCCTACAGGCATTTATTATTTACAGCAAAACATACACAATATCAACAACATCACAAACTAACAAAATATGAAACAATTCAACGTCTTTTGAGAATGAAAGTAAATTCGAGTCCTTTCACTATCTATCACTTCACACCAATAATTCACTTTTCAATATCAATGTTTGTAGTTTTCACTTTATATAAACTCTTACACTAGAGTCCCACTATTTTGTAAAAATGTATCTTCTTAGCTGCGTCGTCTTCTATCTATCTTCTTCTTCTTCTTCCCACTTTTCCGTTTGAGGAGGCCATCCTTTGGCGTTGTCTGTCTGTCTCTCTCCTCCATGTCCTAAAAAAATAGAAACTAACATTAAAATCATAACAAAATAAAAAATCAATATCGTAGTAACAATCACTTTCAACTGTCCGCATAAGTTGAATGGAAAGCATTCATGTTATTTGCTGACAATTGCAAGTGAATCAACATCAGTCAGATCTATCATAAAAATGAGACACCAGTTTCGGTTGTTGCTACACCACAATATTACTCTCAAACAATACATTTGCTGGAGATTGAAAATAAGAAACAAAACTAGCATTAGAGTGGAGTGGTGCTAATAAGCCATTCTGTTCTCAACATTCGTTCACTGAATCTACCACAATATAAAATTTATTATTTCAATATATCATTCATTATTATTATTATTCAAAGCTTGGCCGGCCCATACTACTTGAGCTGGATTCGCACATATCAGTGACCAGCACAGTGAACATATAAATGCCATGAATTGTGATGGGACTATTCACACCCAGCCCAGCAGAGCCAGTATGAACAGTCCCATTGGAATTTATGAGAATAATATTGTCACTGTACTGATATCTGGCAACACTGCTTTTATGCTCACTGTTATGCCAGCGCCACACTTTCGCCAAATCACTTGCCAAGCGGTGGTAGTTATCCACACTCTAGCCAAGTCACTTGACTATATGTTTATAAACATATAAACAGAGATTGCTCGTTAAATAGTATAGGATTTTGAAATGAACACAGAATAAAATGAAGAGAAAATAGTGTAAAGTTTCAGCTATTTTGAATTGTTTAGGAATGTTGCATTTCAAGGAAAAACGTTTTCTTATTAAAGAAATGAGAAAAAAAAGATTATTTTTGCGACTACGCCCCGTTTTGGAAAGCCAATTTTCTGACTCCAGCTGTTCAAAGTCTAGAGCTTAGCTAAATCCGAGCTCGGAAACCGACCCCAAGTGTCCGTGTGTAAAACAAGCCGTCACACCAGCCGGAAACTAAAACCTGGTTCAGGAAACCAAAATGCATGGTGTCCCTAGTGTAATGAGCGCTCGGGCCCCTGGTAACCCACTGGTGTCCTGATGTAATGTGAGTCTGAAGCTTGTATTACATTAGGTCACCAGTGGGTCGCCAGAGAGCAACCATTGTATGGTACACCAGTGAGACACCCAATAACAACTGCAATAACAACGAGTACCCCGTGGACACTTGTGGCCGATACTGGTGTCCTATAGTGAGGTGCACGTTAAGGTGCGTACAGATTTACGCGCCGCGAACATGAGCAATTCACTTTTAATCAGCTGATGCCAAGCTTTTTATATCTGTATTTTACCGGTTCTGTGAAAATACAGATATAGTCAGTCAGCTGATTAAAAGTGAATTGCTCATGTTCGCGGCGCGTATATCTGTACGCACCTTTATAATGACAGTGTTTGATTATCAATGGTATTGCTATCCTTGTCTATCATTCAACAAAGCGGATAGCGCTATCTCTTTCTCGCTTTGCTCTGTTGCCAGATCGTCTTTTAACAATGTAGAATTAATAATTAACAAAATATTTCATCCTTATTATGAAAATTTATTATTAAATTATTTAAAAAAAAATAATTTCTTGCTTAATAAAATATAATTGTTATTGATTATTTTAAACGAGAATGAACAGTTAATTTTACATAAATAAACCTGTATCAGCTGCCGTATATAGAAGGCATTGACAAGACAGAAGGTCGGCAACAATGTTCTCCTATCTTTCTCCACTGCCATTATAACGTGGACCTCAATATAGTGTAATAGGACATTATACACCAAGTACTAGTACTACACTTATTGTGTATTGGTAAAGTTCAAGAAACTGTAGTGAGGTCAAATGGCAGTGGAGAAAGATAGGAAAAGAGCATTGCTGATTCTCTGCCTTGCCACTTCCTTCTATAGAGGATTGCTGATACCGGTGTAACTGATGTAATATTGAATGTCCATTCTAGTTTATAAAATAATCAATTAAGTTATATCATAGAGAACCATTAGCATAAGTAGATATCCCATGGTATAGGGCGTTTATGTCGCAATTTTTACTGTTATCTCAAGCCGATAGTCCACGTAGCTCTTTCCTGTAAAGCTATGTGACGCTGGTAGTCTCTCATAGTGTGCCGTTCATACTCTTTCACCCCCCCCCCCAAAAAAACAGTAATAATCTACAATAATCGACAGTAATCGGCTTGAGATAACAGTAAAAATTGCGACATAAACGCCCTATACCATGGGATATCTACTTATGCTATTGTTTCTCCATGGTTATATTCTATTCGCCAAGAAAATATATTTTGTCATTGATTTAATAAGAGTTTTCCATAATTGAGATTAAATATTCAATTGATTGATAATATTTCTACATTGTTTAAAACAATCTGGCAACTTTGCGGAGCTAGAAAAGGATAGCGCTATCAGCTTTGTCGAATGATAGACAAGGATAGCAAAACAATGTTAATCATATACTGCCATTATAACGTGGACCTCACTATAGTATAGAATATCTAATAATATTGACGTCACTGACCTGATGATGAAGCAGCTCTCCTTCTCTCATCTCTCACTCTAGCAACAGCGACCCAGTCTGCAAATGAGTAACAATCCTTCTCCAAGCACCTCTCAGAGCTCACTTCGCTATTCTCACTGTTCTCCTATCCTCTTTCCTTCTCACTCTTCTCACTGCAAACAAAAATCAGCAACGTTATGATCCAGTTTAGTAATTCAAACAGTCAAACAATCATAATAGTCAATTACACATTATAATCCATCTTCAAATCTTCTCAAGTTTCCAAGTTACAGTGCTGGTTGCACAAATCTGTTAAATTTTAACCGTGATTAAAATTTCAAGAGAAATTCCAATCAGAGAAGCCTTCTTTCCAAAATAGCGTTCTCTGATTGGTTCTCATGGATTTAAACATGATTAAAATTTAACAGGCTTCTGTACAACCGGGCTCTAGACTAGCGTCTGTTATAATTTTTAATCAATTATTGATACATAAATGAAAAATGAAGTGACAGTCAAGAAGCTTAGCTTGTCAGCAAATGACACATGCAAAAATTTTGCATAAATTGTTGAAAAACTACATTTTTTGATAAACCCAAACTAACCCCAAAAATTGTGTTCGAAGCCTTTCGCAGTGATGACACAATAATGCCTGACGACATGTGTGTACAAACATGTTCATCATACATGTGTTGTCGTTAGTGGCTAGCCTTTGTACTGTACAATAATGCTATGATGTAAACAATCATCAAGGCATAAAAAAATCAATATTATCACATACCAATCATATCCAATATTCTGGTACGACTAACATCAGGTCACAATATTATAAGAATAGTCATACCTACATCAATTTAATGTCGACCAATTTTATCGGCTTTATAATATTCATGTTAATAACCAATCCTTAAATTTTTAAATAATATAATAGTTATTTGTATATCTAGAGTGAAAAGTACGACTTTTTCTCCCTATGGGAAAAAGTTTGAAGCCCGAGGCGAAGCCGAGGGCAGCAATTTTCCTGAGGGAGAAAAAGTATTTTTTGCTCGTGATGTACACAACATTTTTCCTCCATCTACATTTTTTTATAGAAACTGCAAATAAAATCATTCTAATAACTTACGTATTGGTGACAATGATTCCTAACAACATAACCTAAATCTAAAACCTAAAAACTGGTCGTCTGATTGGCACTGCCGATTGCGCTATCTATCGGCAAAAGTTGTAACAATTATATCAGCTGAGCAGCTACCAAAAATGGCTGACTCCAGATCACGCGGTTCAGATTTGAATTGCAGATCAAAAATATTTGTTGGCTGGTATTTTGAATAGAATAAAATATTTTAAAAATTGTATACATTTTTATCGTCTACTAATATTAAGAATATAATAATTATCATACAAACATATATTTCATGAGTTAATCAAATTTCTGGTTGTGGTATTGAATTCAGTTGACTCAATGACATACACCTCTATTATGCTTTCTCATCTGAGCTTAGACCTTCTAACCTATTACAATGTAAGTTTCAAAATAGAGATGCTCCACATGTTATTTAAATGGAGTCACTTTTACTCCCTAGGGAGTTTTTCTGTTTTTTACTACCGAGAGCGAAAAAGTGACACTTTAGTATTAGGTTTTAGGGAGTAAAGTAAGTACTTTAGAGACAGTAGGTGGAGGAAAAAGTAATTTTCCAAATAGAGTACACTATAATGTTCAGTTACTGTGCTTGTTTAGAGCTACTTCTATTTACATTAAAATAAAAAATGGACTTCAAAGTTGAAAAATGGTTTTAAAAAATAGAAGAGGATGTTAGAAAAGGTACTTTGATTTTCATTTTTCATGTAGATAGTACACCATAATTATTGAAGTCTACAGACATGGAACTGTTAATTCAACTATTAACCATATTAACTTCTAACTATCAACTATTAACCCTAGGACGCTGGCACTAAAAAGGTTAAACAATATAAAAAGGAGTCTAGTGTAAAAATTTAGAAGTGAAATTTCAAATGAATTATACACATTATATTAAAAATAGATGAAATGCACTAGATTATGTGACCTACCTGATTGGAACTAGTCTGGAGCTTCGTCCCACAGCGGTGAAGAGGGGAGGAGGTGTAAGGCTGGATCCCCATTTATCAATCACTCGTTCAACCTGAAAACATGAAACAACGAATGAGAAAAGAAAATATTAACTTACAAACCATAATAAAACAGGATTGAAATGAACCAATCAAAAATCAGTAAACTTCAATTGGAAACTAAAAACAGAATAATATTATATGAAAAACAAGTTGTTTCCAAAATTATAGCAAAGCACTGGCATTCCATAAACACCTCCAGAATAATTATAACATTAATTTATTGTAGAGGAACGTATGCGCCACTAACACGCGCGTTTCACTTTTCATCAGCTGATGCTTTTCTTATTATATCTGTATTTGTATAGAAACAATAATAAGCATAGCATGAGCTGATGAAAAAGTGAAATGCTCGTGTACATGGTGCATAAGTCTGTACGCACCTTGAAACAAAAAAAAAACTTTGCATATCTCACTACTGTCATGCTCTCAACACTTGACTTAGGATCACAGTGAGCAAATGTGTATGTGCTGAATACAAGTGCACCATCTATAGATTAGATTAGCTATTCTACTATAGTGAGATCCAAGTTATAATGGCAATATTTGATTAGCATAGGTGTTGCTATCCCTGTCCATTCGACAAAGCAGATAGCGCTATCCTTTTCCACCTTATCAACGTTGCCATGTTGTTTTTCAACAATGTAGAAATATAATTAATCAACATAATATTTAAACTCAATTTTGAAAAAAATATTATTTAATCATTGAGAAATATATTCCCTTGCTGAGTAAAATATAATTAATTATTTTCAACAAGATTGAACAGTTACCATTAAATCAGATATAACGATATCAGTTATCCTCTATAGGAGGCATTGGCAAGAAAGAGAATCGGCAACGCTGTTCTTCTATCTTCCTCCATTATCATTATAACGTGGTCCGCACTATAGGAGTTTTTACATAACTGAATAGAACTGGATAACATTTCAAAACAGTCAGGTACAAAGGTATGTGACAAGACTGACCTGTCATATCCTACTAGAAGTCTTCGGGTGATGACAGGAGGGTGGGATGACGTCACGATGCCCGCCCGCCCAGCTCACATCAGCATCCATGCATTGCAGTCATCAATCTCCATCTCCACCAACCTCTGCTGCATACCTGAATTTTTCAAGTGAGATATAGAAATAAGAATTAAACTTTTTTTAATTCCTAACCTTTAAGAAAAACAATCGTATTCACTACACGCATCGACTAACGATGTGCAACAGGTAGAATAGAGTGACAGACCAGTGGCTGTCCTCGGAACTACAAAACTGAACCAGCTGACTTGTGATCAATCATGAGAGCACTGGAATTTTATGAAGATGAAATTTACGATTCACTACAACCACGGAATAAGCATACAGTAGTGTTTCTTTCCTCTGTGCTACAACTAACCTCAATCAAAATATTAATTAGTTGAATACAAACTTTTTCCCAACTAGCTCTTTCCCAACCTAAGCTCTTTTCCTAATATAAGCTTTTCCTAAACTAAGTTCTCCCTAACCTTATCTTTCCCTGACCCTATCTTCTCCTAACCTAAGCTTTCCCTAATCTAAGCTTTTCCTAACCTAAGATTCCCCTAACCTAATATTTTCCTGATCCAAGCTCCTCCTAACCTAAGCTTTTTCTAACCTAAGTTCTCCCTAGGTAGCAAAACATGGAGTTGCAATATTTTTATTTGCCAAAATATCTCGAACAATTTTGAGTTTAGGCAATCAAGTGACTGGACATTTTTTCTTTAGAATTTATCATTCTACTGAATCCAATAGTTTAAAATACCTATTAATCATCATGAAAACAAGTTAACCTTTTTTAAAGCAAAAAATTTGCATTTTTCTGCACATTTTTTGCAATATCTCAAAAACTACTGAAGTTACGAACCTGAAATTAGTTTCATTGGATTCCTCGTCAAATTTTACATAATATTGCACTAGTTTTAAACATATTTTAGCCATAAAAAAATTATTAAAAATAAAAATTGATATAAAAATTTTGAACTCTCCGCCATGTTTTTTCAGCTAATCCTTGGAAATCGACAACAATGTTATACATGGTTGATCTCGTCTTGATCTCCTCTATCGATCTATGTAGGTCTCAATGCTAGATTCTGCGGCCCATAGACTAAAGTGCCCCCGAAATATGATAGTCATAAATTCAATAGACTTGAAAGAATAAACGCTGAAATCCATTTAACTAATTGAATAGACCGCATAGTGACAAATTAATACAAGTTTACAATGGAGAATAAATAGTTGACTAATAACCCCAGCAAGAATCTAAGATTTTTAGTAGGCTATCACTTCACGAAATTAACCAATTTAATTGCCTCTTACTTGAGTGATAGATATCAAACTGTTTTTTACGATGGCTGTTTTTCTAATTATTTAAAAGTATCATCAGGTGTTCCACAGGGTTCCACACTTGGCCCTATCCTCTTCATTATATACGTTAATGATCTTCCTGCAGCAATCAGTTGTAAAAATGTAAAACCTTTTATGTTTGCTGATGATTTAGCTGTTCAAATAAAAAATAATAGTCTTTCTGGTAGCTTGCATACGGTTAATGAGATAATTGAAGATTGGACAGCTTCTAATTCATTGTGTCTTAATAAGGACAAAACTCAACTTTTGGAATTTGGATTTAGATTACAACCTGACAATGCAAAGTTTCTTGGTATAACAGTTCAAAGCAATTTAAAATGGGACCTACATCAAAATATTATGTGGCAAACTATCGAAGGGAATTTTTTTATTGAATAAATTGAAGTTCATTGTTGATAAGAGTGTTTTAATTTCAATGTATTTTGCTTATCTTCATTCTCATTTGTATTATGGTGTAATGATACGAATGTAAAGAAACTATTTGTGTTACAGAAACGAGCAGTAAGGGTTAGGTTTAGGTTAGCAGTTTTTTAGGTTAGCAGGTTTTTAGGTTAGCAGTAAGGTTTATTGCTAATGTGAGTAGTCGTTTTCATTGTGTGGATTTATTTAGAAAATTCAACATTTTGACAGTACCAGCTATTTACATTCTTGAATGTCTTATGTATGTAAAAATTAATTTAGCAAGTATTTCTGTAAATAGCAACGTTCACAACCATTACACAAGAAATTCTGAATCTCTTAGAGTGAACCAGTGCAATTATGCAAATACATTGAACTGCTTTAAGGAGTTTGGTATAAGAGCTTATAATAAGCTTCCTGCACATTTGAAGGAGCTAGAAGTGGGTAAATTTAAGAGAACCATGAAAAATATTTTAATAGAAAAATGCCCGTATAGAAAAGAGGAGTTTTTAATTTGAGGGTATTTTTGTTTGCTGTTTGTATGCTTGTGTTTGAATTTTTATTTCTATGAATGTAAATACTTTTTATTTACCATGTTAAATTTATTATGACGATGCTATGCATTTGTATATAAATGTTTTTCGCAATAAAGAAATCTTGAATCTTAAATCCAATCTATGGTGAATATTTGAATAAACATAGAACGTCATAAATTTAAATTATTGAATGAATATTGATACATGGAAACTGATGAAACAGTATAAATATATTATTTATTATATTCGGATCTCACCTTGTGATATCAAAATGGTTTTCTGCTAAGTTCGTTCTATAAAGTCGATTTCAAATACGAGAACTTATGAGCACAATCATTACAAATCTCATTCTACAACCGATAAAATTAAGAATAAACCACATTTCACCACTTTCTAGCACTGAATTGATAATTTAATACGTTAAATTACAATAAAATAAGCACAAGTCACGACAAGAAACCAGCTACAACACACCAACAGGTCAAATCTCAAATGAAGAAGGAACAAGGAAGTTGAAATTTGGAAGAACAAAGACACGAATAGATACGAACAAACACGAAGCAAGAAAGGTTTCGGGTTTGAGACTATCCACAACCCATACCACTGTACAAAGATTCATTTTCAACTGTCAGCATTGATTTCACGGGACGCATTGATGTTTCTCAGAAAGTCATTCTGCCAGTATGAAGAGAATAGCACTATTTCAATTCCCCTTCCCCTATCAAGGTGACACACCTCGAACTACGAAATCAAAAAACGCAATTACAGAAACAACTTCAAGTTAACCTCAAATTATGGCTGAAAAATCTTTAAATGTCATAAAATAGCAAACAAACTAGTAAAATTGATTAATATCAGGCGAAATATCAAATTTAATACGAAAAACAACTCAAGTCAAAACCCCTACCACAACTTGCATAAGTCACGTAGCCCCTACCCCCACCACGTCCTTATTTTATTACAAACCATAGAAATTTGGAAATCTCTCAAATTTAACCATAAATCAGAAATCACTGTTCGAAAATCATTAAGATTCCCAGCTAAGCTCACAGAACAATGAAAGTTATATGAAGCGAAAAATATCATGAGTAGGCCAAAATTCACATCACACATCATAATCGTCATCATCAAGGCAAGGCGAGCTGATTTGCTAAGACAAATATGGCTGCCTCCATGCATTCATAATTTTCAAATTCCAAATTATGATAGGCCTAAATAGCCTAAGTCAATCAAGACTATAAGACTGAAAAAGCTGAGCCAGTTTTGAATTTTGAAGGTTTGAAAATAAAACCAGTGAATACAAATCAATTCCTAAGTTTCATTAAAATATTAAAATTAATTTGAAAATTAAGAACCGAAAATTACTCATTCACTGAGTAATATTGTACTACATTTATGTATCGTATAGGAATACATGAATAGTAAGGAATTCTTTGAAGCTCGAAATTAATTGTCAAATAATAAGGGCTAAAGTTATTTTTGTAAGACATTACTTGAGCAGTTGAATTAAGTATGGAGGTAGGTACTTGATACTTGACTCATAACTTATAACTGAGTAAATTGGACAATATTTTATTTAAAAATATCGATAATACATGGAGGAAAATGAAGGGGCAGAAATTGCAATATGAAACGAATATCATTTTATCGAAATGAATCTTACCTTGAACTGATGTTAGGTGTTCTAAATATTTCAAACTTTTTCTAGTAATATCAAATTTCGTACAGCACTATACACTACTCGACACATTAATAATTGTAAATATACTGTAATTGAACGATTGAAATCACAAAATAACGAGTAAATTTCTCCATTCATCAGACAGCATAGAACAAGTTGACTGGCTTCAACACGAAAAGGTCAAAAATCAAAAATGTAATAAAGTGAACGAATCCTTGTACTCCCCACCACAACCCTTAAAGTCAAGTAAACTCCCAACACGTCCTTATTTATTTCACAATTAATAGAAATTTGAATAAAAATATCGGGTTAAAACTCAAAATTCAAAACTAAGCTCAAAACGATTAAAAGTTGTTAATATCATGAGGTAAACAATTCACAGCACATCAATCATCATCATCACCACAGTAATCAATGGTATAGCAAATATGGCTGCACCCTAATTTCATAATTAGAAATTAATTATGAAGATATAAAGAAAATTCAAGATATGGGGTTTCAACGCAAGTTACGAGATTTAAAAAGGAGATACCAAAACAAAATTTAATAAGAAAACTCCTCCTCCAGCTTTAATTTTTGCTGGATTTCTGGATAGGCCTAAATATTAATTTACAAAATTTGGTAACAAGGACAATTTTACTACAGTACTAAAAATGTTATAATAAATTTCATAAGATTGAATACGGTACCAGTTTTTAAACCAATCCTACTCACTTCTGTAGACTACTAATAATATTAATGTAAATCAGCAAATTACAATGAGTTACCAACATGGAAATTTTTACCTACCTTAAATTACGACCATGGGACGAGAATGTCATTATATTCATTTGTTTAGCTCAAAATACACCAATTTTATGAACTGGCGATAAGTACATAACAAAGAGATTGACAAACGATACGTGATAATTTAAGGAGTGCAGACTACTTTGGGAAACAATTCTAATTTTGACCAATCATTGTACTAATATTAAGGAGGGAGGCATATACGAAAGACTGTCTGCAGGCAGATAGTATAACCTGACCAGTACACAGTTACATAATAATTTATTATGCTAAGTTAGGAAATAAATGATGCTACATAAAGGGCAGATAGTCTGCAAACTATTTTATACTAACCATCATAGCTCCTTTCATAAATAATTATATACACAAGTTGCTGATGTGTTTAAAAAATCTGGTGTGGTGCACTCACACAACTTTCCTTGCCGTTATGAAAATTGATCACCTGACGCTAATGCTCCCGCGCATCTCAAGTCTACTATTCAAAGATTTGAGCCAGCTGGTGACAGGGCAATAACGCTGGAGACACACGAGGTCTGCTATCTCTTCATAGTGAATCATTTAATAGAATCAACAGTTGCCAACAATTTGCAATTGGATAAACACATTTTCTCGAATTTCGAGCTCATTTTCAATTTTAGGTGGAAATGATTGCTGAACATTAATTGTAAAGATTTTCATGCTCAATCTTTTCCACTCGAAATTTTTTTTCTAAATTGTATCTGAAGCCTGATAATTGGGAATCTAAAATCAAACTTCGCATTGATGGGGCGGAGCTCCAGAAAGTTTTGCAGATATGGGACTGGTGACAGTTGATAGAGCTCATCAATCACTATTCTAGGTATAAATTTAATCAAAATCGTTGGAGCAGTTTTAGAGAAAATCGCGAAAAACCCTGTTTTTGACAACATTTCCTCTATTTTAGCCGCCATCTTGAATTGCATTTGATCGAAATTGTTCGTGTCGGATCCTTATATTGTAAGGACCTTAAGTTTCAAATTTCAAGTCATTCCGCTAATTGGAAGATGAGATACCTTAATTTTTTTCGGAAAGCAATACTTTCCTTATCTATGGTAATAGGGCAAGGAAAGTAAAAATTAATTCGGATTCATAGGGTCAAAGATGTTGAAGCGACAGAGCAATTCTTTAATTGTAATTCTCAATCTCAAATATACCCAATGAAACCTACTGTCATATTATTCTTGTTAGAGAAATATTTAGCTGTTCTATGATTTTCATCAACTCTGTATAACTAAAAGTTGCTGGTCTTGAGAGTACAATACAACAGTTCTGTTCTTGAGCGAGTCCCCCAACCCAGGGGTCACTAGTTGAAAAAATAACAAATGCACTTATTTACAAATGCTGTTATTGTTTTTCTTCGTTTGCAATATCTCACAGGCCTCAAATTCTTACTGCTAAAAAATGTGAAACATTCTCAATCATATTGATTAAGGCTTTCCGGTACACTTTTTTAAATTGGATAATCTTTCCAAAATAATTGTCAAGATCATTATAAGAGTGAGAAAAAGTGGCAACTGAAATTTTTAAGTGGTCTAATAAACGAGTTATGGGTTGTTGAAAGTGCTAACTCCGTTTTCTTCCGAGATCATAAACGGTTCGAATTATTTTCCATTGGAGTTTTTTTAATACATTCAGTACATCATTGGCTTTGTTATAGTATGCGTTTTTTGCTATTTATGTCAGAATAACAAGGTATCGAATTTACAAAAAATGTTACTTTCTTAGTTATGAACGATATGGGGAATAAAATGTTTTAGTTTGGAAAGATACATTTTTTGAATTTTCAGGAGAAGTTCTGTTAATATAGTCGAAACCGTTTATGATCTGGAACGAAAACGGAATCTGGAAAATTAGCACTTCAACAACCCATAACTCGCTTATAGTCCAGTCACTATATACATTGTGCATGCAATTTATATTGTAGTTCTGATTTTTTTAAATATTATTTGGGTACATAAGAGAAGTCCAGAACCAACTTCTTCATGCAAAATTTCCTTGCCCTATTAACATAGGTAAGGAAAGTATTGCTTTCCGAAAAAAATCAAGATACCCCAATTTCTAAATTTCTATACGTTTCAAGGTCCCCTGAGTCCGAAAAAGTGGTTTTTGGGTATTGGTCTGTATGTGTGTGTGTGTGTGTGTGTGTGTGTGTGTGTGTGTGTGTGTGTGTGTGTGTGTGTGTGTGTGTGTGTGTGTGTGTGTGTGTGTGTGTGTGTGTGTATGAGAGTATGTGCGTCTGTGTACACGATATCTCATCTCCCAGTTAACGGAATGACTTGAAATTTGGAACGTAAGGTCCTTACTTACACTATAAGGATCCGACACGAACAATTTCGATCAAATGCAATCCAAGATGGCGGTTAAAATGGCGAAAATGTTGTCAAAAACAGGGTTTTTCGCGATTTTCTCGAAAACGGCTTCAACGATTTTGATCAAATTCATACCCGAAATAGTCATTGATAAGCTCTATCAACTTTAACAAGTCCTATATCTGTAAAAATTTCAGGAGCTTTGCTCCATCTATGCAAAGTTTGATTTTAGATTCTCAATTATCAGCCTTCATATACAATTGAAACAAAAAATTTCAAGTGAAAAAGATTGAGCATGAACTCTGCAATTAATATCCAGTAGCATTTCCATCTAAAATTGAAGCTTGAAATACGAGAAGATGTGATTATTAAATTGCAAACTGTTGGCAACTGTTGTTTCAATTAAATCATTCACTACGAAGAGATAGCAGATCTCGTGTGTCTCCAGCGTTATTGACCTATCACCAGCTGTCTCATATCTTTGAATAGTAGACTTGAGATGCGCGAGAACACTAGCGTCAGGTGATCAATTTTCATAACGGCAAGGAAAGTTGTGTGAGTGTGCCACACCAGATTTTTCCTGTAGACTCTTTGATCATATTAAACACGTGGCATTTCTTTCATTGTTGTGCAGTGAGCGTGCTAAAAGCTTGAACACATGTTTCAATTTGTAATGTTATTATAATTTCTACCAAGTATTGAAAATAAACACAGAAAAAAATAAGTTTCTATATGGCTTCCAAAAGAAGATTGCAGAAAGAAGTAATGGATATTAAATCTTCAAATACAAAACAGTTTCAGGACATTGAAATGGACGAGATGAATATGTCTTCACTGCAAGGTCTGTTCATTCCGGCCACTCATCCATTCAACTTGGCAGCTTTTCGGATTGAGATAACGTTTCCAGCTGAGTATCCTTTTAAGCCTCCGCAATTAATTTTCAAGACGAAAATCAATCACCCAAATGTCGATGAGAACGGCAACGTGTGTTTGTCGATTATAAGGCCTGACAGACAACTGGAAGCCGGCCACCAGATTGTCGCAGATCATCGACTCAGTCGTCGGTCGCTCTTATTGACAACCCTGATGCAGAGCACCTCTACATTAAATAAAGACTACATCAAAGACCGCAACAAGTCGGATGCAAGAAGGATGCCGAACAATTCACCAAAAATCACAGTGAAAAATTGCCGTCGAATTAAGAAGTTTGGTTTAGTTTTTAGTTTATGTAAGTGCTGAATCAAACATACCGTTCTTGATAATGACCGTTTTTGTACATCAAAAGCCTAACTTATAAAGTATCCAAGAGATGTTTCAGTGTTAACAAAATACTTTATCAAGAGCTAAAATACGTAGGCCTAATCTACAAAGAATTGATAAATATATTTGTCCTGATAAGCTAAGTAGCCTATTGTGTTTTGTATTTGAAAAAATAATAGCCTAACGCAACTAAGTTTTTTATTATTGTTTAAAAATCAGTTTCTATGAATTATTTTATAATGTTTGTTTCAAGTTATATTTGTGAATGGTCTAGAAAATAACATTGTGAAGCTAATCTTCTATAAAATAATTATAACAGATTAAAAAGAAAACTTTATGAGAGTTTTGCTTTGTAGATTAGGGAATAATAGGCTAATTCTATGGTTTCTTGTGCATGAATAGTAAATCCATCATTTTGATAAAGAAAAGCAACTGATATTAACTTATAAGATATTCTTTTAAAAATAGCACACGCGCTAACCAATCTTATCAATTAAAATTATAGAAAAACCTTTAAATTAAACAATAAGTAAGACTACATGGAAAATGAAATTTTTTTTTAATATGATACAATTTTGGGCTTTGCCTTCAGTTTTTTAAAAGTGCTTGGTGAGTACCTACCTATTAGGTCTGTAGCAGAATTTTATACCATAGATTTCTGGACTTACGATTTTTTTACGGTCTTTATAAATTCTATCATATTGAACATTACTTACTATTCTTGATTTAATGTTTATAATAATTTGAATGAGACTTTACTAGCCACGCAGCTAGTATAGGTATATTTCTATTTGATAAAAATTTGTGTAGCCTAGAGTTTAATTCTTGAACTGAAATGTTTAAGTTATGAACCCCAATTTATTTGTAAAATTTAATTACTTGATGATCCTAGAAATTATGTAGTCATCTTAAAATTATGTTCCATTCTATTAATTACGTATATATTATTTTCATCTACATAATAGGTAAATGAAATATAATATTCATTAATAAAATCTGGTGTGGCGCACTCACACAACTTTCCTTGCTCATATTTGAAACTACGATCAAACTTCTGTATATGTGTATATATAAAATTATTGTTTTCAGAGTACTTTTTCCTTAGTGTAAATTGTGAAATTCGATTATTTTTTTAGTCGTAATTTTTTTAAAGTCGTCAAAACAGCTGTTCTACAGATGAAATATCTCGACTATGTGTTATTTTTATGAACTGCGCTACCTACCTACCTCATGCACGAGAAGGAGGTTACTAAGTCCATTTCTCAAGGATGGGGTGGACCCCCCATTAGTTTCCCAGAGAGGAGAATCATGCCAGTTGATAGAGCTGATAAAAAGCTATCCATTTAATAAATTTGAAGAAAATCGTTACAGCCGTTTTCGAGAAAACCGTGAAAAACATGGTTTTTTAGTGATTATCCACCATTTTTCTCAAAAATATTACGGAACTCCTGCAATTTTCCCAGAAATGAGACTCATGTCAGTTGATAGGGCTTATAAATAGCTATCCATGGTATAAATTTGAAGAAAATCGTTAGAGCCGTTTTCGAGAAAACCGTGAAAAACATGGGTTTTTAGTAATTATCCGCCATTTTTCTCGAGAATATTACGCAGCTCCTGCAATTTTCCCAGAAATGAGACTTATGTCAGTTGATAGGGCTCATAAATAGCTATCCATGGTATAAATTTAAAGAAAATCGTTAGAGCCGTTTTTGAGAAAATCGTGAAAAACATGGTTTTTTAGTAATTATCCGCCATTTTTTCCGCCATCTTGAATTGAATTTTATTGAATTTCTTATTGTCGGGTCCTCATGGTATAAGGACCTTAAGTTTAAAATTTCAAGTCAATTGGTTAATTAGGAATGGAGTTATCGTGTTCACAGACATACACACATACACACACACACACACACACAGACCAACACCCAAAAATCATGTTTTTGGACTCAGGGGAACTTGAAACGTATAGAAAACTTGAAATTGGGGTACCTTAATTTTTTTTGGAAAGCAATACTTTCCTTACCTATGGTAGTAGGGCAAGGAAAGTAAAAAAGGAGACTCTGGCTCCTTTTCAAAGTGAATCAACTGAATAATAATAATAACTTATGTGACTAATAATTAAAAGAGTAAAGAAAATAAATAAAGTTACTTCAAAAGTTTGTCAGTAACGAATCAAAAGATTAATCAGGATCAAAAGATCTCTAGAAGTACTTAGCTCTCGGTTTTGCGACAAATAATAGTACCTAATAAAATCAAATTAATCTAAGAAATTGAATTAAAATAGCTCAGCATTTTAGCAACTATATACTTCAATTTAAATATTAGAAATTGACAAAATATCAAATAAACTAACTGCGATTCGAGTTACCGTACAGTATTGTAATCAAAATTTTAATAATTATTTCTATCACTTACCGAGCTGCTAGCTTGAATAACTAGTTGCCAAAATAATTATGGAATGTTTAGCTACAAATTGTTTAGTTAAATTTGTTATTAATTAAAATATCACAAGAAATTTGACCCAGAACATCTACTTCACAACGGAAGGAAGAGCGAACTACTACAATGTACAAACTACAAAGCAGAAACGGTACCATACATGTGTGCTGGGCTGGGAAAACAGCTGGTCACTGACAGAGGCCTTTCGAATGCAAAGGGTTAAATTTCATATTATACATAATTAACAAATATAGAGAGTTAATTGTTGGATTATTCGTTATTGATAATGAATTATATTTTGAATTTTAGTTCAAGGATATTAAATTTAAAATTACACTCTCTGAAGACATATTTTTATTCAGAAGGCTATGGCTGGCTACTCGAAATGAAAAAGTGAGGTTATGTTTACTGTTTACTTTTTTCAGCTTCAAACTTCAAATTACTTTTAAATATTGTACTTGGCTAAATAAATCAACTAAATATCATTCTTTAAAATGTCAGAAGATAATAAAAAAGAAACTCCAAAACCTGCTGTCGCAAGAACTGCCACCGAACTTCAGAGAATGAAACTTGAAAAACTAATGAAAAATCCTGTAAGTAAAACTATTTCATGCACAATAATTTGTTACCTATTTTCTCTAGATCTAATGCCGCATCCTCATATTAGCTCAGTAAGCTCTAAGCTGGCCTAGCCCGCAATAGGCAGCGGATATTTGACGATTCCCCGGTCACCAATCTGCGGGGTAGAGTCTTCTCAGAAGACGAGACAAGTATCAAGTAAGTAATATGTCCATTACCTATGTGTCCAATAAAGGCCAGCGTTGGAAAACCACCCATTCACACACTGGCGCTGGCCGACATGGCCTTTATTAGCCAACGTGTAGGTGCGCCATAAAGCTAGTAATACTTTAGTTCTAGGTTGGACTCAACCACATTACTGGTAATCATGATTTAAATTCAACAAATCTAGATTAGAATCTAACTAATCAAGTTCACAGGTTTTCAAAGTCATTAATGCAACTGTTACTATAAAATACGGATTTGCCGAGGGTAATGACAAATAGTAAATGTCTCTACTTGTAGATTTGCTCATATTAGTCACAATCCTAAAAACATCTTCACAAGGCACCAGATCAAGAACTAATAGTCCGGAGGGTGAACTGAGGCAGCAGATTCACTGTCTCTAAGGAGGAAGCTCCACAATGGTTTTGTAATTTTAATAAGGTATTGTATTTTTTATATAGGATAATGCTGTTAAACCATTCCTTTTTTCCAATACAAATAATAAACAATTTAGTTCTTGTTGACCCATAGTTTACTGTTTACGAAGAGACAACCATGCTTTCTCCATGCTTTACTAACCTCCACACAATCATGATGAGTCTAAAAACTGTTCATTAAATTTTTTATAATAATATTATAATGTTTTTTTATTTACAGGATAAACTAGTAATCATTCCAGAACGTTCTAAAGAGAAGAAAAGTCCCCATGTTCCCGAATTCGTGAGGAACGTAATGGGTTCCAGTGCCGGAGCCGGGAGTGGGGAGTTCCATGTATATAGACACCTGAGGAGAAAGGAGTATTCACGCCAAAAATTCATTCAAGAAAAAGCTGAAAAGGTATTATTAGTCTTGGAAAAAACTTTAGAACAATTTTATTTCAATGTACAATACTAAGCCATGAGTAAAGATATAGCCTACTTTAAATATACTTGTATGTATTTTTTTTGTAAATAAATGAATAAATGTTTTAAAAAATAACATAATCGAATAAATAAATAATAAAACTGTGTTTCTGTTCATGGTGTGGTCATAATATATATATGGACACAAGTGAACAAGTCAAGATATAAAAAAAACTGTCATAAGACAGGTCAAACTTCCAGCATTTCGCCTTTGTTATGATAGAAATGACCCCAACGCACATTGATAGATAGATAATTGCCTTTATCACAATTTGAAATATTATAAGTGTTGTGGACGAAGTTGAGTTAATAAGAGCCCCCACTTCCACATAACTCAAAGGTCTAAAGGTTTTATAACTGGGAAGAGACACATAAGAAGTAGCAGTGATAAAAGTGGTGGTCCCATTATTTTAGGTGGGCTCCGAACCACCGATTAACTGCTTTCCTAGAGCAGCAAACTTGAGTCTCAAGGTCAGCTACAAAATCACTCCTTGGTGGTGCATAATTGACCGAGCGAAGTGAGGTCTAGGATTCAAGTCGACGGTTTGGCATTTCTCTAAATGTTGCGCATTTACAGCAAAACGCGGTAATAGATTTTCATGAAATTTGACAGGTATGTTCCTTTTTTAATTGCACGTCGACGTATATACAAGGTTTTTGGAAATTTTGCATTTCAATGATAATATAAAAGGAAAAAGGAGCCTCCCTCATACACCAATATTAGAGTAAAAATCAGATTATAGAATTATTCAACTTAAATCAGTTGACAAGTGATTACACAGATGTGTGGAGAAGCCAGTCTATTGCTGTATTTCCATAAGGTCTATAGTTTCAGTCAGGTTCTTGTGGATGAGAATACTGCGTGAGGTCTACTGTTCACAGGACTACTAGTATATAATATGCATTCAAATATGTAAAAAGTTCATCATTTTGAATTGAATTGAAAATTTTGGAGTATTAAAAATGAGAGAATTGCACAACCGCAGTGCATTTATTTAGATATCTTCTCAGCAGAAAATGAGTCAAATTTTATAAATTTTTGTTCTTATTACAGGAGCTGCTAGAGGAAGCTTACCATCAGAAAATTTTGGAAAACAAACTGGCAAGTGAAGAGAAAACTGCTAAAAAGAGAGCGAAGAGGCAGAAAAATAAAGCGAAAAAGAAACAAAAGAGATTGGAAAATAAATTGAAAGGTAAAAGTGATAAAAGCGAATCAGAATCACAGAGTGAAAGTGAAAAAGACGATTAAATTTTTGTTAATTTATTGTGATATTTTTCAATCTAGGACCTGATTCATAAAAGAACTAATGTACATACATCATATAGATATAAGGCTCCCTACTCTAGACATAAATATTACGGCTGGGGTGTGGTTTACTAACTTAAATCGTACCAGCATTCCTCTTAAATTCAAATTCACTTATTTGCCCTAAAATTATATACAATGTTTATGTAAAAAATAAATGTTTCCCATCCAATCAATAGTGGCAGCCTTAGTTGAATCTATAGCCATGCGATAACTTTATACAGAGTGTTTCAGAAGTAGTGTCGAACATTTTAGGGTATTGTCATAGCCACCTCTAATACAAGGCCCCGGCCTACGATATTGCAACGTCACAGCGTAGGCCTAGAATCCAATACATGATTGGTTAAAAAGATCAGCTGGTATTTTTTTAAAAATATTTTTCACCAATCATGTATTAGATTCTAGGCCTACACTGCAACGTTGCAATGTCGTAGGCCGGGGCCTTGTATTAGAGGTGGCTATGGTATTGTTCCTGGATGATAGGAAACTACAATGTCGTATTTCAAGTGCCCAGTGAGATAAAAATTCCTAAGTGAAAAAAACAAAATGGCAGCCATAAGGATAACCACTGAATTTTGGACACTTAAAATACGGCATTTGTAGTCTCTTATCATCCCGGAACAATACACTAAAATGTTCAACATTACTTACTTCTGAAACACTCTGTTTAGGCCTATGTCTAGAGTATGGTGTCTTTTTTTTCTTTATCAAGTGACTCGATCATACAGTTTATAATATAGTGTAAATAATATTTGGAGTATATAATGTTGGTGACAAGTAATTTATTCTCATGATACTGTACTGTACATCTAATTATCATAATTGAAAGTGTAATTATTATACTTGTAATTTCTCTAATAATAGTTCATTGAAATCAATATTGATGCAATGTGTAATAAATTGATTTAAAGCAGCTCTCTTATTGTCAATCAATACTCCTTCCCCAATTCTTCAATTTAAGGGTCATATTTATAAACGATTTCAAGAACTAACTCAGTTAGGCATGCTTTGGTTACCTTTCAATGACTATAATTATTATATTTAGACATTGACACTACTCAGGTTTAACACTACTCATAATTTTGACACTACTCAGATTTGACACTACTCACATTGACACTACTCAGATTGACACTACTCAGATTTGACACTACTTACATTGACACTACTCAGATTTGACACTCCTACGTCTTCAAACTGTGATCGTTAGTTAATGGGTAGCATTCATGCTATTCATGAAGAATGTTGACAGTTTTAAATGAATTTCACTAGCATATAACAGGAAGCATATGACTCTTCCCATGTTTTATTGCATGGAACTATTAAACATCCTAAAGACTATCTCTGTTTTAACTCGAACTTCACAGACAATTATTGATAATATCCTCACAAATATAGAAAGTTGTAATGTCAGGTTAGGTAGCTCAGATCTATCAGATCATAACTATCAAATTTTAGATGTTAAGTTGCAGGGCCAGAATCCAAGCAGAAAAAAACTTTTGTGAAAGAAATTCAGCAATATGAGCTAGGAAATATAAATTGTTTGAAGCAGGAACTGCTTCAAGAAAATTGGAGTAGTGTTTATAACAGTTGTAACCTAACTTACAAATATAAGCAATTCATTGATACTCTAAGATTTCACATTAGTGTATGCTGTCCGATAAAAAAGTCAAAGTAAAAAGTAAATTAAACAAAGTAGATGAATAGTAGTGGATGGGAATGAAATAGTAAAAATTAAATCTCAAAAACTGGAGGTCCAGGCTGGAGTACCTCAAGGCTCAATTCTGGGTCCCTTACTGTTTCTGTTGTATGTGAACCAATTACCGAAAGAGTTTAAAGATCACAGAGCTCTGTTGTTTGCTGATGACACATCGCTTATCTTTAACAATTATTTATTAGATAGTCTAGAAATAAATGCTTTCACTGGAGTACAGTCAATTGTCCAATTCTTGAAGCAAAGGCAATTAACAATAAATAGTAAGAAATGTCAATTCCTACAATTCAAAAGTAAATATAATTCAGTAGAGGATAGAGAAATAAATGTGTTTGTAGAGGAAAATTAATTAGACCAAGAAGAGAATTTTCTTTCTCAAAAAGAGCATTCTTGGGAATTTTATTGGACAGGAAATTAACATGGCATCCTTACATTGAGAGGATATGTAATAAGATATCATCTGGGGTATTTGTCCTGCGGCAGCTTGCTAGGCTGAATGATAAAAAACTACTGTTAACTGCTTACCATGGACTTATACTATCTCATATTAGGTATGCTATTTTAGTATGGGGTAATTCATCTCAACAAAATATGGACAGAGTGTTTAAGATTCAAAAGAAGGCACTCAGATGTATAGAGAAAGTGAATAGGTTAGACTCTTGTAGGCCTTTATTTAAAAAGCTTGGTCTATTAACTGTGCCATCTTTGTATGTATATGAAGTTGTAATGCATGTGAAAACGAGTGGTGTGATCCAGAATTCAGATGTTCATGAGTATAATACGCGAAACAGAGCAGATTATCATATAATGGGTCACAATAGTAGGTTATTTGAACAAAAACCAGATTATATTGGTAGGAAATTTTATAACAAGCTACCTCAAATCTTGAAAAGTAATGATGATTTGAAGATTTTCAAAAAACAAATGAAAAAATATTTAGTTGATAGAGCTTTTTATAGTGTACAAGAATTCCTTTCAAACCTAAACTAGGTTGAACTACTTAGTGTTAGAATTATTATGTAATAACATGACTTGTCTTATACTCCATGACTGGAGTCTTTAGGACGTAAAAAAAAAAATAAAAAAAAAATAAAAAAAAAATCTTGAATAAAGCTATCTATTTGAATTTATTGCAGACCGTTGCGAAGCACGGTATGCACATATTCATAATATAATTTTCATTTATTACAATAAGTAGTACAAAAATTTGTGGGAATGATCAACCGGCCCATGCCTAGAACTTAAATTTGAATTGTCTCTATTTTGAAATGAAAGGAGAAAGGTAGAGTGTTTAGAGTTTTACAAAACAAAATAAATTGCAACATTTAAAGCACATTTGCGTCATTGTTTTAATGAGCGAATTTCAACTTTACAAATAACATAATTATGTACAATAAATTTGATAAATCGATATAATCTACAATAAATGAACTAATCAATTTATTTGAGTATTTGTTTAATGATTTTAATTGAGAATGCGAGTTTCTAATATTGATAAACCATTATTGCGAGTTTCTGATGTAAATTAACTACCGTATTTCTAATTTCAATTTAATTCAAAATCATCGAGATATACGAAAACTCCCTGATTTTTCACCCTTATTCTATAATGCAAATTATTACAGTTACATGACTGTAATCAGTTATAACTAGTAAATCAAGTTGTAGTTATACAGTAAGTTTTCATATTATGTAGGTTTACTACTAACGGTTCCAAAAATACAGGCATCATATTGTCTATTTTAAAAATATATTTATGTATCTTATGAAGGGCAAGTTACAATCAAAACTTGCAAACTTTCAGAAAGTTAGTAACCAACTTTTTTCTCACAAAATACAGCCTATCCCACTCAATACTTTTTGACCAAAGTATTAGAAAAGTATCATTCTTCTATCACAAAATAATTATTAAAAATTCAATATGAGTTTTACATGAATACCATAATACCAATTAAATTTCTTGAAACGGTTGGATTTGTAAATTTTGTTAAACCCCCATTAATGAACCGCTAGGTACTCAATACCTTCTGACCAAATACCATTCATTTATCAAAAAATAAAGGTACTGTAGTGATATATTTGAAGAATGTAAAAATTGCTTATTCAAGAATTGAAAATGAAAAACAAAATATTCTTAAAGGATTAACTAAGAGAAAGGTGATTAAAACGTAAATAAATGATTGTTTAAAGAAAGAAAAAATGTATTTGAAACTGAAAACTTTGAGTTTTACATCGGTTTTTGGTAAAATATAGAGATTTTCATAAGTTTCACAAAATAGTACAATTATGATGATAGTTGTCAGTTATTTGAGAAATTTCACGAATTTAGTACAACGTTTACATAAAAAGTTGAGTGATTGTTTCAGTACATGATTCTGAGAAATCACAGCCACCTAAAGCAATTAAAAACGAAAATCCGATTAAAAATTATAATTATACACAGTAATAATTACCATAGTTATACCCAGTTATCACAATACAAACAACAATTACATCAGTAATACTAGAAACAAAATAACTGCCAAATAATAGAACCAAATTTTATGAATAAATTAAAGCACCTTCTTAGAATCATCTTTTTTGTTCCTCAAAATCAAACATAAAACATTTAAATTAGCATTTTCAGTTCAAGTAATTCTCTACATGTACTCCTACAGAATTCTTACATTATTTACATAGGCTACTATAACTATAATAACAATATTTTACAGCTATTTTATCTATCTACATCGAAAATATATAATATATAGTTTGAGTGATAATGACTCAATTGCATTTATTATTTGCATTAACAATAATTGCTGTTTAATATTGCAGCTTGAGTAGTCACCGAAATAGATAACTGATCAATGCCATAGTAGATGAATGAAATATTTAGATCTATTCTAATAAAGGATTCTATTCTAATAATAATAATAACACTATTGTACAACGTAACTGCATAATGTCTAATTATGGAGAAAAATTCTTAATCCAAAATAATATTAGGGGATAAGTTAAGTTAAAAGTTGACTTAATAATTGAATTGATTTTAAAAATGATGTGTGAATAATATTTTCGAATATGTCGTGACAATCATTTTTTGCTGATAGGTACGACTAAGGCGTTCCATCCTTGAGTCTGCCAGCGGTTACCTGGTCCTGGGTTCGAATCCCGCACGTAAGCATGGAGGTTTGATCATCTCATCAAACCACCAAGCACTTTCCATTACCCACGCACAAGCTAGGAAACTATTGTGGGCATCATCCGTAATAGAAGAAAAAAGTAATAAACGGTTAAAACCTTTAGTTTCTGTAATTAAAAAATAAATCAGGTTTGAGCCACTCAAAGAAACTTTCCACTAAGTAAAGTTTCAAGAGATTAATCAAACAAATTTGAGACAGTTTTTATGTTTTCTTCGCTCACAAGATTTATATTAAATTCTATCTTGAACAATAAAATATAAATTCTATCTTGAACAAAAAATATATTCTCACTTCAAGTTATCTAGTCAATGCAGAATAAGTACACCTTACAAGTATTCAAGTAACCTTAAGTAACTATACTAAACAGTACCGTATGGCTGTATAGCTTTTAAACATTACTTCAATGCATTGTATTTCAACTACTCTGTGTTCTTGAATATTTGTTCAATATTATTTAATGAATACCTACCATGAATAAAAATTAATTTCGTTCCAAGGGTGAAAAGTGCTTCTTTAGTATTAAGTTCCAGGGAATGAGAAGTAAGTACTTTAGACATTAGGTGGAGGAAAAATTAATTGAATTGTTAAATATGTTCAAAAGTCTTCTTCATCAAACGCTACTAATAATCAATTATTAAACAAAAACTTTTTCAAAATTTTATTTTCATTGTTACGGTTACAAAATGTTTATGTATTGATAGTGCGTTAATAAAAAACCAAAAGAATAGGTCTGAAATAGAGTATCCGGAATTTCAACATAAATAATAGAATAAAACAAATAAATGAATAAAACTAGGCGTCAAATATGCAAACCGTAGAAACCAATAAAAAAACATGAAAGAGTGAATAGACTAATTTAAATTCGTTAAAATGAAAAACTGAGACGGATTCACAATTAACTTGAGGTAAACATTTAAAAACTAAGAAAACATTAAATTTATGAAAATAAGTTTGAAAAATTATAGCCAACTTGAATATAACATTTTAAGGATGATTAGAAACTTACATTTATAACCTTCGTTGGGACTATGTCAAGGAAAAATATGAACACAATAGATCAGGGGATGCTTTAAAACCGACAAAAATGTTTTGATGAAAAGAGAGAATGGTTTTGGAGTAAATGAATGACATAAATACAATTATATGGAGAGTAATTAAAACACTGTCAAAATCTTCTTTATAATAATGACAAGAACAATAAATAGAATACGATTCAAATGATGATATAGATACATAAAAACTTGAAGAGGTTATTACAAAACTGATTCTGAATACATATAAGGCACAATGAGAATTATGAGTAGAATAACTTACAGTTGCAGAATATTTATAATAATTTATTTAATAATCACATTCCACTAACAAATAGCTACAAAATAATTCAATAATAGATCTGGCGTTTAATCAGTATCTTCTATCATTGTTCGGTGACTCTCTTTTTATTTTTCCTGTCTATCTTCTCAAGTTAATTTGTTCTACACAAAGCTGCAATCTAAAGCTATTATCAATCGTCAATCTAGGCCTCATAATGTAGTCTAATCATTTGTCTCGACCACAGATAATGGAGTATTAAACCACAGATCTAGTGCCGGTTGCACAAAAGCCGGTTATAATCGTGATTAATTCCACGAGAACCAGTCAGAGAAGCGGTCTTATCAAAAAGGCCATCTCCGATTGATTCTTGTGAAATTAATCACGGTTAAAATTTATCCGGCTTCTGTGCAACCGGGCACTAGAGTATTCAACCACAGATCTAGAGTATTAATACTAATTTACCTCTGAAAATGATGAAATATCGTATGAGTATTAATACCGCTTTAGCTGTGCTCTAGTATTATTCACACACAGAATTAACACGTTGTGATGAGATAGTTAGTATTATTCATAAAATATAAGAGTATTAATACTCCTTCATCTGAGTCAAGACAGGTGTCAATTCGGTAATCTACAACCCATAAGTACGTCTAGTAAGAGTCAAATAGATTGGCAGCAAAGAGTCTATAATTTATTACGTTATCTAGTCTATGCTCCGCGCCCTTCCAAATAATATAGTTTCACTAAAGTAGAGCTTTCCTTCATGAATCTTTTCCCTCCTTATTGATCAATAATATAGTGTCATTAAACATTTCGTTCGTGCGTGTTCGTTCGTTCTTAATTAAACATTCAATGATAGAATGCAGCAACCGATACTTGGCAAAATTTTATTTCAGAGTTAGAAACTTGAATCTTTTCCCTCCTTATTGATCAATAATTAAACATTTAATGATGATAGAATACATCATCCGATACTTGGCAAAAATTTATTTCAAAGTTAGAAACTTTAAAGCGAGAAATTCTCATCAATTTACATTGCTAAGAAAATCCAACTAATATTCAAATTGATCTAAACTTTGTTTATTACTATATTATTGATCCCCAGTCGTCGTTAAATCGCATCGTTACAACCGCATTGTAATTTCCTCGGTCCTCCATATTTTGTAAACCCTCAAAGTTACCCCGCGTTGTTCCCTAATCCATCAATGATAATAATATAAATCCTGATAGTATATCAAACCAATTGTATAACTAGAATCACAGCCATCCACTATAGAAAGTGGTTGTAAAAGAAAATTGTCAACTCTCCCGTTCTATCATTTCTAAATATTTTATAACGTGAATCTCACAATAAACGGTTTGGTTGTATTGAGGGATCTCTCACTAGAGAGAGTCAAATCTGCAAAACCAAAGAAACCAAAAAAAAAAAAAAAAGATTGACGCTGAATCCCCACATTTTAGTGACAGTGAAAGTATACAGTGAAAATAAAATTCCCATGCGTTATAATTGGAGTATTCACACCCAGCGCGGTCGAGCGAGTATGAATAGTCCCATTAGAGCATATAGGAATGATATTATCACTGAACCGAGTACGTTCACTTTCACTAAAGCAGCGTAAAGCAGATACTTGTAGTGATTGCTGATGGCCCGTTTTCTGCAGATCTCTAACTTGGCTACTTGACTCTAAAAAGCTTGAAAGGCTAGGTATCGACGTAGTAACTAACAACAATTTAGGCAAAAATCACCCCATTTGTGAATAGTGTCCCCTTCAGTCGCAACCGTTTTCCGAGGAAGAGATGCACACTACAGAAGATGTTGTAAGGACGATTCAGCCGGTTGCCAGAATCGAAGCTGACGGAATGATGTTGCGGAAAAGGCTCCCTGAGCTTCCGGTAAACCGGTCTAAGCGATATTCCGCACAAAGGCAGCGATCGCTGCCAGAGACAAATATGACTTACAGTCCGCCAGTGTCCCCCAACCGCACCACCGTTCTATCACCAGAATCACACGCACCGCCTCCCACAAATCAACCGCCGGCAGACAGATGGTATCCACCGGCACCTCGTCGCGGTAATAGAAAATCCGCCTCCAAAAAATTCCTTATCAGAGATGAACCTACTTGGAATCTAGATAAGACAATGTCTGGATACCAAGCTTTGAGAAAATGAACCTTTTGAAGTCTGGAGAAGAAGTGTGGTAAGTAAAGAAATAACTTCAAGAACTTTTTGTGTAGTTGAGAAGTTGATATTGTGGTAATTATTCATATTGAATGAAAAAGACTAAGAAATTGTCAAAAAAACACTGATTTCTTGAAAAAAATCAGTGGTTTTTTGACAATTTCTTAGTCTTTTTCATTCAATAACTTCAAGAAATTCACCAGTTTTTAAAATTTAAATTCGCTATGCTGTCTGAACACACTCTATATTCTTTTGAATTGGAACTTATAATATCGGCTCTCGATTGATATAGCTCACCCTTTCAATATCATTATATTTTTCCTTTTCATCAGTAATTTCTCAATCAGTCACTCCATTTGCAGATTCCCTGAGGGTGGAAGGCTAAGAGCTAAGATCATTGTACTTTTCATAGTCTCTCAGTCAACTAAAACGATCAAAATAATCCATTAACTAAAATGTCTCTTTCTAATCGTTCTGAACTCTGAAAAATATATAAATTATAAAAATGTATATAATTTTCAAGAATAATTTACTGAGACACAATGGAAAGTACAATGATCTGGGCTCTGAGCCTTCCACCATTGGGGAATCTCAAAATTGTGTACGAATTATCATTTAAGTTACGCAAGTAGCATAACCTTTAGACAGTGTATTCCAAATTAAGGTTTGAAGCAGTTTTGGTCAAATGCCTGTTGGTTTTACCTGAATTGTATTTGCATATAAATAAATAAATAATAATCTTCAAATGGAGTGACTGATTGAGAAATTACTGATGAAAAGGGAAAATATAATGATATTGAAAGGGTAAGCTATATCAATTGAGAGCCGATGTTGGAAGTTCCAATTCAAAATAATCAAAGAGTGCACAGAGAGCATAAAGAATTTAAATTTCAAAAAATGGTGAGTTTAAAAACGTAGCCTAATACTTTCTATGTTTCTTAAACTTGATACTTATATAAATATTATCTAATTTTCTAAAATGGCAAAAATAGTGCATTTTGTAACTTGTTCATGAAAACTAAGTAATCACTTGTAATAAATACAATTCACTGGTCGTCATCATATTCATGGAAAAAATGTATTTAAAAGTCGGAAAGTTAGCGGCGGAAAGGGTGGAAACGCATAGGCATAAGAGGCAGATAATCTGTTACCGCGACGAGGTGCCGGTGGATACCATCTGTCTGCCGGCGGTTGATTTGTGGGAGGCGGTGCGTGTGATTCTGGTGATAGAACGGTGGGGCGGTTGGGGACACTGGCGGACTATGAGTCATATTTGTCTCTGGCAGCGATCGCTGCCTCGGTGCGGAATATCTCTTAGACCGGTTTACCGGCAACTCAGGGGGCCTTTTCCGCAACTTCATTTCGTCAGCTTCGATTATGGCAACCGGCTGAATCATCCTTGCAACATCTTCTGTAGTGTGCATCTCTTCCTCGGAAAACAGTTGCGACTGAAGATGACAATATTCAGAAATGGCGTTATTTTTGCCTAAATTGTTGTTAGATAATAAGTAGATACCTAGCCTTTCAAACTTTCAGAGTCAAGTAGCCAAGCTACAGATTTGCAAAAAAACGGGCCATCAACAACCATAACATGCATCTGTTTTACGCTGCTTTAGTCCAAAACTAACTAACTAATCTACTAAATATTACACCGATTTACTCTCCAGTACTATACAATTACTCAATATTGCGGTCAAGTTGACTCAGTTATCCAAATTTAACCCTAAAATAGTTTGACGATAAATATTCATCTTGTTTACAAGCGATTGTGGAAAAGCTGGATTCCAACATATCAGTGAAAGTGAACGTACTCGGTTCAGTGATAATATTATTCCTATATGTTATAATGGGACTATTCAAACTCGCTCGACCGCGCTGGGTGTGAATAGTCCAATTATAACTCATGGGAATTATATCCTTACTGAGCCGGCCACTGATAGGTCAGGATTCAGCTTTAATCTGTTCTGGTCTCCAATACAACCAAACCGTCTATTGTCAGATTCGCGTTATAATGATAGGGCGGCAGAGTTGACAATTTCCTTCACAACCACTTTCTATACAGTAGATGGCTGTGATTTCAGTTATTCCGTTGTATCTGATATCAGGATTATTTATATTATTATTATTGGATTAGGGAAGTACAAGTTTGTGAATCACCACCATAAACAACGTATTGATAAATTTGAATAATTGGTTGTATTTATTTCCTTAGCAAAATCGGCCCGGGCCATTGATGGGCGTGCTCGCTTAGGGGTGGAGGTCAAGCGGATTTTGTTGGCGGGTCTGCGGGGGTAGCGTGTGGTTGGCGCTTGGAACTGGTCTGGTGGGCTGTGTGAATGATTATATTAATAATTCCTTTTTTTACTATTGTTTCTTGAATTATTCAATTGATTTTTTTAGTCTAAATGCAGATTGACTGTTTTGATCCAACTATGTTTCTACCGGGCAATCAAAAAGTCTCTCCGCAGTACCTGCGTTTTGTTTTAGCTGAAGATTGTGTTCTGTTTAGAAACCCGTTCGAAAAGTTACTCCCACTTCCCCCCCCCCACTCTACAGCAATGAATGAACACGTAAATTCAATAAATTAAAACCTTGCTATTGTTATACTCTTGTTTTTGAGTGATTGAGTGTTTTAGGTTATTATAGTTCACTGCGGAGGAGCTTCTTGATCACCCTGTATTTTGTAGCGATATTATTTAATGTATTTTCATTTATAAATCAAGTTACACTGTATTTTTTATTCAATTGCATTTGTTATGTTGAGGTTGAATGGTAGAGAGGACTTAAAAGTCCTAACTCCGCCTAATAAAGAATTTTTTTCATTTTCATTCTCAATACCAATTGATGAGAATTTTCAACTTTCAAGTTTCCAACTTTGAAATAAATGTTTGCCATATAATATAATTGACGACCCCTGATTTTTATATTTTTTAAGAGATGACTTCGTGTTTCTATGAACAATTACAAAATGCACTATCTTTACCATTTTAGAAAATTAGTAGAATAGATAAAATTTATATAAGTATAAAATATTTCTTCACTTACCTCACTCCATCACCTGACTTCCAAAGGATAATCTTTTCAAAGCTTGGTATCCAGACATTGTCTTGTCTAGAATCAAAGTAGAATCATTTCTGATACGGAATTTTTCTTTCAAATACTGCTCTATATCTGCGATAACGTTGAACGATTCAAGACTGATCAAGTTTTTTTTGAAAATTTTAGAGAATTAGTAACGTAAACAATATTTATATGAGTATCAATTAATTTCTTTACTTACCGCACTTCATCAACCGACTTTAAAATGCTTATATTTTCAAAGCTTAGTATCCACACATTGTCTTGTCTCTATTCCAAGTAGATATCATCTCTGATTAGAAATGTTTCTTTAAATTTATCAACTTTACAAGATGTATATTATTTACGATCAAAGTTCAATTTACTGCTTATGATTTCCCAATGATCTCATTAAACCTTTCATAATCCATAAATCAATTCCAGACTAAACCAGAGAATCATCCATTATTGAACAGTGTCTATTACAACATTAAACTGCAGATTCTGTCAAAATTTACCTTTATCGAATCACACTTCCCCATTTTCCCAATTCAAACGTTTTTTCATCTTTATAATTGACTGAATCGTAGATAATTATTATGAATATTTGATATTATTAATTTCAAAAGCATAGGAGATAGACCTAGCCCTGTTGCCAAAATAATTGAACCATACTACCCGTTCACACAACATCTTCCCCTAAATATTGATTATGCTCAATCTATAATATTACTCATCAAGAATTTCTATTGCAGTAACTTCAAATCACTAATCAAGTTGTTCTATTGCATTAACACGACCTAAAATTGAGCATACAAATATCCTTCATATACTGCCAACTTACTTGAAATTTACTGGTCGTCCAGAATTAATTAGGTACTTTTGATGGATAGTTCCCAAGTATAGTGAAATTCACTTCAATCTGTCATCATTTATCATAAGTAACATTAATGCCTCCCATCTAATCAATAATGACAGTCTGAAAGTCAACCCCACCTCAGTCGTTTACACCTTTTAATGTTAATCGATAATATTCGATACATCGATATATTAATATATCGATAATATTCGATACATCGATATATTAAAATATCGATATATCGATAATATTCGATACATCGATATATTAATATATCGATATTAATCGATTATATTATTCATCAAGGAGTTCTATTGCAGTAAATCAACCTGAAACTGAGCATACATAATATATTCTTCATATACTGCCAACTTACTTGAATCTTATTAGTCGTTCACAATTAATTACCTTTTATGGATGATAATTACTCAATCAATAACTCATTACTCAACAACACTACCTGACTATTGCTATTAGAGTAGACCTCCTTTACGGCCGAACAGCATAGAACTAAGCGTACCCAGCGACGTCTGCTGAGGTTGACGATCCTGCTGCTGGGAGGGTCCGGGTGCCCCCCTAACTTTGCCCAAATCGGGCCGGGTTGGACCCCCCCTGACCGTGCCCAAATCGGGCCGCGTTCGCAGTTTACGGCCGTTGAGGGGCGTTTGACCGCCGCTGTTAAGGGGGCTAGCACCCCTCAGCCGGGCCTGTAGCACGCTGGTACCCGGTCGACCGGGAACCCCCATTCCCGTTGTGATGACGTCATCGACTAGGGGGGGAACCCGGGAGGGTTGGCTGCGTTCGGTGAGCACACCCTGTAGCTGAGCGGGGGTTGAGGAGGTGGAGGAGGAGGCAGAGGAGGCCGGAGACATGATGGTTTCAAGGCCGATCCGTTCTAGGGTTTCGACTAGGCCGATGTTCGTCTGTCGAAAGAAAACAATAAATTAATTATCATCATCATCATCATCCATCATTGACTACGCTTATAAACATAAAGCCTGTTCCGGTGTCCAACGCTTCCTCGGTCTTCCGACGTCTCTTTTCCCATCCAACTGCAACTTCCAAGCTTGTAAAGGAAAACGCGTTGGTTTATTCTTTTTCTTCTTCTTCTTCTTCTTCTTCTCTTCTTCTTCTTCTTCTTCTTGTAGTGGGTGACATAAGACGCAGGTGATTTGTCCACTTCAACCTGTGTTTTTTTATATGATGTCTGTTAGTGGTTGCACATTGCACTTACTTCGGATTGTTTCATTTCTTATGTGGTCTCGTCTCGAGTATCCTTGAATGCTGCGCGGAAACCTCATTTCTGATGCCTGAATTCGTGAGTCATCATTCTTGGTCTTTGTCCATACCTCACTACCGTATGTCATTAAAGGGATAGCCATCCTATAGAACTTAATCTCTGTTTCTTTTCTGGCCTTACCCTTTAATGTTCGGCGAATAAATTAATTATCTTTTTTTTGTGTAGTTGAGAAGTTGATATTGTGGTAATTATTCATATTGAATGAAAAAGACTAAGAAATTGTCAAAAAACCACTGATTTATTGATAATTAGAAAGACCGGTTTCGGTTATTACAACATTGTCAATCTTGTATTTAGTTTTAGTTTATCAGAGATTGACAATGGTGTAATAACCGAAACCGGCCTTTCTAATTATCAATAAAAAAATTATCAAAAATCAGTGGTTTTTTGACAATTTCTTAGTCTTTTTCATTCAATTCATAATATTTTATATAGCCTAATTGTTTTTTGTTCTTTTGTATAGCCTACATCTTAATGGAAATAAAAATTATTATTATTATATTATTATTATTTAATATTCATGGAGAGCAATAACATGGCGGAGACTCCAGGAAGCGACAGTCCCCAAACGCCGACCCCACCTGAGTGGGAAGAGGCTGAGAGTATCTTCTATCATTGTTTAGCTCGATATAATTTTCCTGACAAACCAATTTGCTAAATCTATATGCTATAAAACATTTTGTGAGTGAGACTCATACGCCAAAACCTGAAACTAGAATTCACTTTATTCATGAATGCCAACAATAAAATAAATGAGAATTAAAAGTTCATCTCACCTTCTTATTCTGACAAACAAGCGCTCTAGTCCTCTCTCGGCTACGACGCTGATGATGCCTCTCCTGCTGCCGAGAATTGTGCGTGCCAACCAGAGTTCTGCGCAACAGTTCTGCGCCGCTACTCATGAGGAAGCCGGGCAGGCCGAGGGGGGACGAGTAGCCGCCGCCTGGGGCGGTGACCCCGCCCCCGGGCGAGGGAGACCGCGAACGGTCCGGGCTGGAAGGTGGTGAATGGTCTGGGCTGCAAACACAAACACCAAATCGTATTAATGTGCAACTAAAACTATCATTAAATTTTTGTGTAGTTGAGAAGTTGATATTGTGGTAATTATTCATATTGAATGAAAAAGACTAAGAAATTGTCAAAAACCACAGATTTATTGATACTTAGAAAGACCGGTTTCGGTTATTACACCATTGTCATTACACCGGTTATTCCATTGTTATTACACCATGGTTATTACACCGGTCTCTCCAAGTATCAATAAATCTGTGGTTTTTGACAATTTTTTAGTCTTTTTCATTCACTATCATTAAATATTGATAGATAATAAAAAGTAAAAACATAGGTTCCTTAACATTATTCTCCTTGTGAAGAGTGCACTCGAGTATTCTATTCTGTCTATTCATTTACCATTCATTCTCTATTTAACCAGATCTTATAGGCAGGCTTTGATCTTCCTGTTTTCGAATTCAAATTCTCTAAAATATAATATAATATTGTCAATTGAATTTCTCAATCTTTTGTTACATTTATCAGTTAGTTTCAACTAAAGTTTATTAAACGAAGTTTCAGGGTGCGATCACATTGAATGTCTGTAAGTTTACTTGTACAATAATTATGTATATAAGTTAAAAATCTAATTAATCTCACAGTTTTCTTCTTCATACATAGTTTTATTTTGCATCATACTCCTTTATGTAGTTGTTTTTATACATTCCACATTGACTGACAAATGACAACTGTTTTTATCTCATTTTCCCATTTGCAGGTTGGACTGTACCTTCAAGATTGAAGTTTAATCCAAAAGTCAAACATGCTCAACATCTACAAAACTTGGAGGAGGGTCTTCATTGGTATGATGGATTCAAGTTTCTGTTCTTGAAACTTGAATCCAAGTTTTTAAATTACTGTTGAATGAAAAAGACTAAGAAATTGTCAAAAACCACAGATTTATTGATACTTAGAAAGACCGGTTTCGGTTATTACACCATTGTCAATCTCTGATAAACAGTCTGATAAACGGAGTTTATCAGAGACTGACAATAACCGAAACCGGTCTTTCTAAGTATCAATAAATCTGTGGTTTTTGTCAACTTCTTAGTCTTTTTCATTCAATATGAATAATTACTACAATATCAAATTCTCAACTACACAAAAAAATTTTAAATTACATTAATTTTATACAAAACTTGACCAATTTAAACGCCCATTTAGAGTTTTTCAGAGAAATCATACCAATTTGACTGTATCTGAAGTGATCGCTAAGAAAATCGTTAATTGCGGCCACAGCTGTGATTCTGTATAATAAGGCTATTAGCCTTACCTGTTAGCCGGTGTGGCGGTGGGCGAATAGACAGGTGACCCGAGGGTGGAGGGCGTGGCCGCCTTGATGCCTCGCTCGTTGAGCATCTTGGCGAGGCCGAGGGCGGTGGAGAACGTCGACGTCGAGTTGCGACGCGAGCGACTGCTGATGGGCGTCGCGACGGCACTAGACACGCGGCTCGAGACGCGGCTAGACATCGCTGAGCACATTTGGCTGCCGACAATACTGCAAAAAAGACAAACATAGATTTATTATTACCATTGAAAATAAAGGATTGATAAGTGGTGAGAGTGCGGATGGTATTAAGTTGAACCGTTCTTAGATCTTTCCATTTACATCTAATATCACAGTTAACAAAATTTTCTTCTTATTTCTTCCTCTTCATCCTGTTTTTCTTTTTCTTCTTCTTCTTCGAGCGAAACGTCCTCTTGTTTTGAGTTAATGGTCATTGTAAGTGCTGCCACCTACCGACTACTATGTCAAACAGCTTTGACCAATCACAAGCGAGAACGAGACACCCATTCTCGATTCTGATTGGTTGACTTTGTAGTCTGCATAATGTAGACGCCATTTTGTGGGTGCACCTAGATGTTCCAAATAATAAACTGTCCAGTTGTTTGATTGTCAAATTTTGTACTCTCCATAAACATATCCTGTCTTCTTTTTTTTCTTCTCCTTCATCCTCTTTTTGTAATATTTTACATTTCATCTTCTTCTATGCACAAAACTAGTCATTATTATCATAGCCACCTCTAATACAAGGCCGCGGCCTACGATATTGCAACGTCGCAATGTAGGCCTACAATACATGATTGGTGAAAAAGATCAGCTGGTATTTTTTAAAATCTTTTTAAATCTTATGTTCTTTTAAAATCTTTTTATATGTCCACATCAACAGCTGGTATTTTTAAAAATATTTTTCACCAATCATGTATTAGATTCAAGGCCTACACTGCGACGTTGCAATATCGTAGGCCGCGGCCTTGTATTGGAGGTGGCTATGTTATTATGAATATTGGGAACGGTTTGCAGCTGATTCTTAGTTTTCTAAATTTCATACAGTTAAATTTTCCTAAAGTGAGATCCATCTTTTATAATGTCAGTGTAAATCATGGGACATTAATTGTACATTATTTGACCCGTTAGCAATGTGATACTGGTAGTCTCTCATGGTGTGCCGTCTCTCATATTATGTTCTTACTAGGAGAATCTCCAGGATTCTTCTAGAGGAGAATCTTACTATAGCAGATTTATCTGCCAAGTAAGAAGTTTGAAGTACCCGTTACCTGGGTGTAACACTGGTGCAATCATCCGGATGCATGACAGTCGAGTTGGTCCACGTTGTGATGTGATGACTGCCCTGAAAGCTCTTGCCCGGGTGCACCACTTCCTCATCCTCCTCCACATCGTCGAGCGAGTACGTCTGCAGGCCGAGTGCTTCGAGGCCGGTGCCCCCCTGCACGCGCACCCCCGGGTTGTCGTCGAGCAGACCCCCCAAACTGGGCGTGGCCAGTTGGCTCCAGTGATGCAGTGTGAGTGAGCCTTCCAGCGGTTTCACGATCTGTGGACAGACACACACACAAAACATTAAAACAACTGTAATAAGTTATAACATAGAGAAAATATAGCATAAGAAGATATGCATGGTATAGGGCATTTATGTCCAAAATGTTCACTGTTAATTCAACCCAATGTTAGTCCAAGTAGTTCTTCTCGTGAAGCTATGAGACGATGGTAGTCTGTCATACTGTGCCGTTCTTACACTCTCACACGGCCAAACGTTTATGTTCCAAATTTCATGCCAATCTTTTTTATATATTGCAGATGATGCCCACATCAACTTTTTGCTTGTGCGTGGGTAATGTAAAGTTTTTTGGGGTACTAAACTAAATTTGTGATACTGTAGCCACTGAACTGTTTCAAAACATCAGGAAATTGACAAACTGAAAACTTGAATTACTAAAGTTACCAACCTGAAGCTGATTCGTGATCAACTGAGATCTCGACAAAGTGGATATCATCCAATAGTGAGATCCACGTTATAAAGTTAGTGAGTGTTCATTCATTCATTCATTCGTTCGTTCGTTCGTTCGTTCATTCATTCGTTCATTCGTTCGTTCGTTCGTTCATTAGTTAGTATAGAACTGGATGACACCCATACAATTACCAATTCTTGTCAGTACAGTAGGATCTATATTTTCCTATCTATGAATATTCTATTACATCAAGTAATGTATACAGATGGAAATAAATTGGAAATTGCATTTATTCAAATGCTAATTAATGAATAATTATTATTAAACGAATTTCCAATTCTAATTAATAATTATTCATTAAATTAGCATTTGAATAAATGCAATTTCCAATTTATTTCCATCTGTAGACTGACTGGCCGCTATGGCTTTGTATAAAATGAGCGCTGCTATCCAGAGATTGTCAGTTTGGTGTAAGGGTAAACATTCCTGACCGGCAATTAGGAGATACTGGGTTCGATTCCCGGGCTGACAAATAATTTTTGTATAGTAGCGCTCATCGAATTTCCACCTAGCTGTTTACCTAGACTGAAGTCTAGGTAACCTAGACTAGTTTAACCTAAACTGAAGATGACACTGAAGATTTAACACCATACGTTGTTTCATTGATTGATTACCCTGTTGTCAATATTTGCAGTAGCAGAAGTCTTCGGGGGTGATTTACAGCATTTAATTGGAAATTCGTTTAATAATAATTATTAATTTATTTATGTTTTATTGCATCAACTTGCCAGTTTTCATCTAAACAAATTAGGATTTTCAGTTTTCAACCTTCCAACAAACACAAAACATTTAGTGCAAAATTCAAACTATTCAGTACAGTAGAACATGGATCGATAATTGCATACTTTTGAATATTCTATTACATCAATATTAATTTGTCTTCTGATACTGTTTTGGTGAGATATAGTGATATTTATCCATAATGAAACACTAGAATATTGTATAATAATATCACGACTTTATTGAAAAGTTACATACATGTTTCAACGCCTACGGTATCATCTTCAAAGATGTCACTAAAAATGACACCATAAACTGAAGATGACACTGAAGATTTAACACCATATGATTGATTGATGTGTGAAATACCTTTAACTTGTCAGGCATCTTCCATGACATCTGACTGATGCTGCCTGTGGACATGATGGAGTCCGGTGTTCTAATGTCACCACTGTCACCCGCCACCAGATCTGAGCCCAGGGCGGCCCGTCGCGCCTGAATGGCCGAGGGCGTCAACCGGCGCAGAGCCGCCTCCAAATCGGTGCAGGCTGGCGTGCCGCCTCGTGTGGCCCGCGAACCGGTCCTGGGAACAAGACAAAATTGAAAAAATTCAACAGATGTCGATTGATATAGTAAGGTTCAAATACTATATTATTTTCTTACATTTGCACAAGCTGTTTGTTTATTTTGTTCTTTTCTTGTTTGTGGAAATGAATATATTATTATTTTAATATAGTATGTAACATCTACGTCCAAGGTTTAACATCTAGATTTATTTATGAAGATACGGTCGCATTCATTTGTTGCCTCGACCTAAACCTCCTCGCCTCAGCTTCTCCACAGAGCTGATTGTTGTTATAGTGAGGTCCACGTTATAATGGCAGTATTTGATTAGCATTGATGTTGCTATCCTTATCTATCATTCCACAAAGCAGATATAGCTATCACATTCTAGTTCCGCAATGTTGCCAGATCGTTTTTGAACAGTCAATATTACATAAGATGTACCAGTGTCAGTGTTACAACTAGTTCAATCTATATATATATAAAAGCGAAATGGCACTCACTCACTGACTGACTGACTCACTCACTCACTCACTCACTCGCAGAACTAAAAATCTACCGGACCAGCCCTTTAGAGGAGCACTAAGAAATCTCTTGGCAATATTTTAACTCTAAGGGTTGTTTTTAAGGGTTAAAGTTCGTCTTTTAGCATGTATATTCTTCTTCTCCCAATCTCTATTATAATTGAAATTTCCATATCATATGTTATTATAGAACTATAATCTAGATAGAGTACCTCTTCGAAACAGTTGTTAACTGGCAACTAAATTAATAATTTTGTCAGGTTAGCATTTAGTTGAGTTGACTTTGTTAGGTTGGCACCAAGTAGAAGATTTAAATGCATTTATCGCGGAAAAATTGATTGGGCACTGCTACTTCAATCCTGGGTATATTATATTACTAGCAGTCAGGCTCGCTTCGCTCGCCATATCCGTTTAGCCAGCCGTTTAGTCTGGACCCCCAACTGGATTGTCCTAACATATGATAAAAATGCAGGCGAGCGAAGCGAGCCTGCTGATCTCATTCTTCGACGATCCAGTCGGGGGTCCAGGGGGCGGAGCCCTCTGGCTAGACGGATATGGCGAGCGAAGCGAGCCTGACGGCTAGTAATAAACTATTTGCAAACCATAGGAAGTGAACAGTAAACCCCAGAGTCGGCGGATCATGCCAGCAGCCCAACATCAAAGAAAGACATTAGGTTAAAGTAAAATTCGGTATTTGATAGAGCCAAGAAAAATTCATTTAAAGTTCATGAACTATTGGAAGTAGCGCTACTCCATAATAAAATGTTTCACTCGACGTTTTGAAATATTTCGAAGTTATTAATTTTGCGAAGAGAATATGTTGATGAAGAAAATGTAGAAATTTGATGATGCAGATTACCGAAATTAAGTAGAATACATTACTATTCATGGTCGTTGTATCCTCCTATGTAGGTAGTAATATTGGGTTAGCCCAGTTTACATAAATTCCATGATCCAGAAGTTAAATTCGTTGTAATAAGCTAGGTAGTGTAGTTGTGCTTTAATTCATCTTCAAGGTATTCATATTTAAAGTAAAATCAAAAAACCCAACTGGGTTAAAAAATACTCTATCAATTATCGAATTTTAACTAATTTCTTTCTTTGATGTTGGGCTGTTGGCATGATCCACCGATTCTGGGGTTCACTGCAGACTTCCTATGGTTTACAGTTAGTTTATTATTAAACTAGTTGTAACATCAGCTATCCCCTATAGCAGGCAGTGGCAAGGCAGAGAATCGGCAAAACTATCTGTCATCCTCGCATGCTTGAGTCCGGTGGAGGAAGCCATTTTTAATTCAACTACCGCTAGCACTTGTTGGGACGCAATTTTGCACAATCAAACTATTATTATAACTTCTACGTTGTCTTTAAGGGATTCAAATAACTGAAAAGTTAAGAAAAGACTATTCATAGATAGCAAAAGTCTGTCAAAATTCCAAAATTGAAGCACTATCTATTGCAAAAACCTTACTACACATTTCGAAATGACATATTGTCCAAGAACATATTGAATGAAAAAGACTACGAGATTGTCAAAAACCACAGATTAATTGATACTTAGAAAGACCGGTTTCGGTTATTACACCATTGTCAATCTCTGATAAACTCTATGGGTGAGATTGGCAATGGTGTAATAACAGAAACTGGTCTTTCTAAGTATCAATAAATCTGTGGTTTTTGACAATTTCTTAGTCTTTTTCATTCAATATGAATAATTACCACAATATCAACTTCTCAACTACACAAAAAGTCCAAGAACATACTCTTCAGCATTTGAGATAGCCCTTTTGAGGTTCAAGTGCTATGATCAGTTGATCATATTTTTGTTACCCCACTGCAGCATATTATGGGTGAAGCAATAATTTGACAATTCCTCAGTCAATAGACGGGCGAAGAATAAAAAAAACTAGTTTTAAATACTGCAAATATTTTCCTTTGAAACAACACTAATTTCTATATCTGCAATCAGGTTCCTCGAACCTTGCAGGTACTTCCCGTTTTTAATATAGTTATGTATAATCCTATTTTTCTTTTTTTCTTTTTATATTGTATTTTACTTTGTCTTCTATAACCATTTTTGTCATTGTAATTATGTTTATGTATTAAACATAACATAATGTATTATGTCCTTTTTGAAACACTATATATATTGCATATCAAGTTTTTTAATCTCAAGCAACCAACAGTATTGAGAAAAATACTCACATATAAGTGAAATCTTCACTGCCCTCCGAATCACTTCCCCCAACCGAATCCAATCTACGCGTGCGTACAAGATGCGCTGGTAGCTGCTGGTTGGATGACGTCATCATTACCCCACTTGACATGCGCGCCTGCTGAGATGACGTCATCATGGTGCTGGCACCGCCCCCAATTCGCGCCAGTGGCGGAATGGGGGAGCTGCCCGCCGTGCTGCCTCCCAAACTGCTGCCGCCCGAGGCACAGCGAACGGTTTCGAAGACTTTGCGGTAGCTCGGCCTGAGAAGAAAACAAACAAATCACCATTGAAATCACAAAATTATCTCTTTTAGAATGGCGTGTCTAACCATTACCACCTAGATTCATGAAGCCATAGGCTGTGACGTCATCAGTACCCAATAAAATTATCCAATCAGAAAACTGATTGTAATCAGGTGAATTAAAAATCTAAATTAGCAGATTTCTGTTTGGATAATTCAATTGACTATTTATGATATTAATTAGCCTGGCGCTAAATAACTAGCTTTGTGAATTTATTTAGGTGGTAGTGTCCAAACGAGTTGGCAGTGTGATGAGCATAGCCCTACTTTGGACAATTGTCTGTTCTGGGAGCTGAGAAACAATGTAAAGAATCTCATGTACGAGAGTGAATCTTCAAATCAAATCAAATCAAATAAGCTTTATTCCTCAAAAATATACATTACAGGAAATTAAACACACTTCTTGGTGCAGCAACACCGATTCACAGTAACAATCCAAACATCTTTCTCATATACTAATGAATTATTACAGTACCTCTCTAGTGTCAACTAACGCATTGTGAATTATTCTAAAAGTTCAGTAATAATTATTAACAACAGAATTTATTGATTCATCACTACTTTAACACGCATACAAGCGCACACTTCTTTTTATTGAAATTAGTAAACAATATTGTATTTGTTTTTTGGGATGTATTTGCTTGTTTATTACTTTTGAATAAAGAATATTGTTGACTCTCCTTTTGATAGACTAGGTGCCGGTTGCACAAAAGCCGTTCAAGTTTCAATCGTGATTAATTCCACAAGAACCAATCAGAGAAGCTGTCTTTTCAAAAAAGCCTTCTCTGATTGGTTCTCGTGGAATTGATCACGGTTATAAAATTTAACCGACATTCGTGCAACCGGGCCTACAGATTTAGGAAGAGAAGAAGATTTGGGCCAGTGCCTGTTTCTTCTTTCCAATATAACAACTCTGTTTTATTATGAGTAAGTTTGAGCTTCTTTTCAAGTTTTAAAATGTTCAATTATTAATAGCCTACAGTATTTTCCAGTTATCAGTGATGATTTAGTAAAGCATTCTTATTTAATTTGGTTTTCAATTTTTTTAAATTCTAAATTCCTAGTTTATATTATATTTTGGACTCAAAATTGGACAAAAATCATGAAGTGATAAACATAACCTATTTTTGGACAATTTCTATCTAAATTTGGGAAAGGACAGTTTTGGGCTTTAAGCCTGTTGTTCCTCTTCCCAATCATTCATAGTTGAGAATAATATTGCATGTATCAATGTATCAAATAAATAAATAAATATTGTAATGGTTTTGATGTGATGAGTATGATTATAAATTATTCTGAGAAGTGAGCGCCTTCACTCTGACCGTATAGATATCGAGGCACCGAGCTTCGCTCGTTATTTTTATCTATTGATAAACAGAACACAATTCTCTAAAATGATCGTGTTTATATTTCATAGCTGGGCTATATGCATAGCCACCTCTAATACAAGGCCCCGGCCTACGATATTGCAACGTCGCAGTGTAGGCCTAGAATCTAATACATGATTGGTGAAAAAGATTTTAAAAAATATCAGCTGATCTTTTTCACCAATCATGTATTAGATTATAGGTCTACTCTGCGACGTTGCAATATCGTAGGCCGGGGCCTTGTATTAGAGGTGAAACAGATTTAAAAAAACACCAGCTGATCTTTTTCACCAATCATGTATTAGATTCTAGGTCTACTCTGCGACGTTGCAATATCGTAGGCCGGGGCCTTGTATTAGAGGTGGCTATGCTATATGACATCACTTATGAATTTCGGGGATGCGATATTTTGATTTTTCACATACTCACTCGCTCACTCACTTTTTTATATCCACAGCTGTTTCAGCCAAGGATGAATTATACTTTTAATGTCGTTCAGCGAGTTTTCCCAAGGATGAGACCTAGTGCAGTCGAATTTTTATATCATAAACTTACTATGTTACAAATTTCGTGGAAATCGTTAGAGCCGTTTTCGAGATCCGTTGAGCATAAATAACCAGATATAAATATATATAAATACAGAAATTGCTCGCTTAATATGATAGGATACAGCGAGCCGCTTGGCACACCACTTGACCAGTGACTTGGCGAGAGTGCGGAGCTGGCATAAGAGATGAATCAATATTAAAATGAATAAAAATAATATTATTATAAAATTTGAATTATTATTAATTAATCACATTAATTCAAATTCAACTATTTGTACTATTTTCAATTTTACTTCCAACTTACACGGATCCACTAGCCCCTATCCCAGAATCGAGGCTCAACTCGGAGAACAACGAACACTCCAATTCAGACGCGAGCGAGTCATGCTGCAACATGGTGCTGGCCTGACACGTGATAGGGGCCGCCACGTGCGAGTGCAGCGATGGAAACAGGGGGCCTCCCCTCGCCTGGGGCGTGCCCCGTTTCCGTTGTCGTTTCAGGCCCTCTTGCGCCTCCTGCAGCAGACTGAGCACCTCCTGGTAGCGGTCCTTCACATCGGCCAACTCGCTGGCTAGCTCCGACTGGGTTTCACGTGAGATGGTCACCATACAGGAAAGTTCTTCGTTTTCTTTCGTCACCTATGAGAAACATATTTTCCAATATTTTTAACTCAAAATTGGACAAAAATCATGAAGTGTAAACTTTGTGATTCATGTCAGTATATTCCAGATTCATCTCTTCCTCATAATTTTTCCACAGAAATATCTAGAATTTATTCTCACTACCTATTTTTGGACAATTTCTATCTAAATTTGGGAAAGGAACAGTTTTGGGCTTTAACCCTATTGTTCCTTTCCCAATCATTCATAATTCAGAATGATATTGTATGTATCAATGTATAAATAAATGAACATAGTAAAAAATGTTAATTATCAACCTAAAAAAACACTGAAACAGGCCCAAGTATTATAAATACGACTCAGAATGAAGATTCAAATTCAAATTTATTTGTTCCTTATACAATTTAATACACACAACAAGTAGTCCGACACTCAAGTAGGTAGACAACTTTAAAGGTCATGCCAGTCACCAACCAATAATATCAAATACAGAGTGTTTCAGAGAAACAGGACATTTTGAAAGTTGAATAATTTCAAGTAAAACAAATCTTAAAATAAAGTTTTTCATATCATTCAATAGTAAAAATGATGCCATTTTAGAATAAATAATACCATAACATTTATTTTTTGAAGATGACATCTTGCAGGTGTATCTCTTTCCTACACAAACATTCCTGTAGTCTCTTCATCACATTGTCCATGGTTTGACGTAACATTACAACTGGAATTTGAAATCGCTTCTCGAATCATGGCTTTCAATTCTTCCGTTGTCGCAGAATTGAAAGCCAAGATTCGAGAAGCGATTTCAAATTCCAGTTGGTATGTTACGTCAAACCATGCATGGACAATGTGATGAAGAGACTACAGGATGTTTGCGTAGAAAAGAGATACACCTGCAAGATGTCATCTTCAAAAATAAATGATACGGAATTATTTATTCTAAAATGCCATTATTTTTACTATTGAATGATATGAAAAACGTTATTTAAATATTTGTTTTAGTTGAAATTATTCAACTTTCAAAATTTCCAGTTTCTCTGAAACACTCTGTATAATTTAATTTATTGTGTAATAAATTATACCTAATTATCACTAAGTTTAGTTTATTGTGTAATAAATTATTTATTGTGTATAAATTATAGTGTAATAATTATATTGTGTAATAAATTATTGTATTGTATTGTTTACTATAATTTTGTTAATAAAGGTTGTTTTACTACTACTATACAACAATTATTAGCAGTAGCTACAAAAGAACTTAGAACTCACAAGACTAATGACTGATCTTGAGCTTGAGTTAAGTCAGCGTAGTGCTTCGTTTTCCTTGATAACATTTTATCGCTTGTCAAGTGAAATTTTCAATATTTCTTACACTTTTGATAGTTTTTTGTACAGTTTCGTGATCAAAAGTAAATAGATGTGACGAATTCAGAATTTTAGTTGATACATTTCTGAACATGGGACTGTATGTTAAAAAAAATCATAAACTCTACATCACCTCTAGACTAAATTGAGGTTCAAACTAGTTTTGGGTGAATGCCTGTAATTTAGGCTCAACTCACACTTACGCGACTCTGGTCGAGAAGAGACTCGACTCTAGTCGAGAGCATGTGTTTTCAAATGGTGACAGTCGCGGAGACTAGAATCGACTGGTCTGAGTGTCACCATTTGGAAACACATGCTCTCGACTGGAGTCGAGTCTCTTCTCTACCTGAGTCGCGTAAGTGTGAGTTGATCTGAATTGTATGTATTGTCTATGAATGAATCTATAGTAAGATTTACGTTATAATATCAGTGGAAATGATAGGACAGCATAGTTGACAATTTCATTTCTCCACCGCCATCTATAGTAGATAACTGTGATTCAAGTTATCAAAATTCAAAATTTTCAAATCATTATTCCTGGGCCGAAAATTAAGTGACGAAGCAGTACATAAGCTCAACTTTTGGACAACATCAACATTTTATCAAAATTTTTGGAGAGAAATAGTACAGGCTCAGCCTATTTTTTCCTCCAATGACATAATTGTATTATGATTATAGTGTTTTATACAATAAATGAATGAATGAATGAAGTCATCCCGGTATATCTGATATATATATATATTTAAATCACGAATCTCACAATAGATAAACATAATTTAAACTGATTTATCAATAGTTTTAATGAATAGTTACCCCAGTCAACTTCTGTTCGGCTACAGTAAGTCGCTCCTGAAGGCTGTCAGCCAACGTCTTGTACTGCAGGCTCTGGTCTCTCCATTTGTCCGCGTCAGACGCCACGCTACTCAGGTCACCTCTCACTAGCGACAGTTGGGCGCTTAGGTCACTCATCAACCTGAGAACACAAAATCAATCATTAGATAAATGAGGAATTTGAGATAAAACACATTACGGAATAGATTGAAGCATATTACCAACTTGTATATAAGTTTATGTAGTATGTGAGTTTGTATGTTTTCCAACTTGTATGTAAGAGTACATAGAGAAAACTGTCCCATAATGTTCCCACAACAATGCTCCAATTGCACAATAATTGGAGAATGCACAACAATTAAATAAAGGAGGAATATGAGATAAAACTCATTACGGAATAGATTGAAGCATATTACCAACTTGTTTCTAAGTTTATGTAGTATGTAGGTTTGTATGTTTTCCAACTTGAATGTAAGAATAAACTGTAAGAGAAAACTGTCCCATAATGTTCCCACAACAATGCAACTGTCCAGCTCTAGAGAGGGTACAGAAAGTGAGGTATCTAGGGATAACATGTGATCCTCATGAGTTGGAAACACCATATCAATGATAAATGCCAAAATCTGAAATATATCTTATTTTCAATATTAATAAATATTAAATAATAAAAATATGATACGATTGATATATTTTGCCTATGCACAGTCCGTGCTCCAATATGGAATCTTGATTTGGGGTGGGGCTTTCAACTGTCATTTCAATTTAATGTTTATTGTCCAAAAACATATACTTAGAGCTGCCTTTGGGTAAGCCTTGGCTGTATCCCAGTGCCGAGCTTTTCTAAGAAATGAGCGTTCTCACTCTAAAACAGCTTTATGTCAAGAGCTTAATCCTATTCATAATAAGAATTAGATATCAATAATATCTAAAATCAAAAATTAATAAGAATTCAGAATCATTTTACCACCCACCCAAATCCATACAATATCCGAAGCCTAAGAGTAGAATGTCCCCGAACTGATCTATCCATTTGCAGAAAACAATATATAATTGTAATAGAATTTCACAAAATTTCATCACATCCAGACCGGTTGGACATGTCAAAAAACGTATAGAAAATTGGATCCGCACCGATCTGAACTCTGTCATGTCTCTCATTAACCGAGCTCAACACTTATATTTTTCTATTACCATTAATTGTATCTTCATGCTTTTATCAAGTCTTCTTCTTCTGCACAACCTCATATCTTCTTTCGTACTACCACATTATCATATCAAATATTCAAGTTTTACATTGTTATACTATGGAAATCTTCGAGTATATCTCCAGTCTAAGAATGTTTTTGCTAAAAATTTATGTAAAAATCTTCAACACTCGGCCTCTGCGCACAGGTTTTTCTACATTGCAGGGACCCTCATAAATATGATTACTAATTATAATACCTACTGTATATATAACTATCAAGTGATGTTTATACTTTAAGTTTTAAACTTTGTAATTATCATTAAGGATAAATAAATTTGAATTTGATATGGAGAGAAGGGGGGTAGACAAACAATGAAGAGAGGAAAACTTACATAAATACAGCCCTAAGGACCATATGTACCTTCTACGTTCAACGCTAAACCACGTTTACTTGTAGATATGGTTGCATTTATCATAATGTATTTCATTCGGGGTTTAAACAAACAGCTGACATTTCTCTGTTTAAACCGAGTACCTGCATAAGGTATTAAGAGTTACAAGTCCAATGCCTGAGAAATGCATTGACATGACATGAGGAATGCATGCCCAAAAACGATGAGAATATTACTTTGGATGAGATACTTCAGTATCACAACACACAAAAAAAGGGGAATATCTTCAAAAATAGCCTAGAAACTAGTAAATAAACTAGTGATCCCCTTTCGGGCTCGAGAAGTCGCTCATAACGCCGCTGATATTCTGTCAGCTGTTCTACTGAAATTCCTGTTGGATTCGATTTACAATATTCCATATACTGAAAAGTGGACTCAAATCAATTCAAGTGGATAGCATATAACCTATAATTTTTATTCATTTATAACTCTACCTTCATTGTATTATCATTCATCCCAACATAATCACCTAGGCTTAAAATATTCTAGAAAGTCGCCTTTGTAAAATAATAAATATTACTTTCAAATTATTTTTTCTTACTCGTAATTATTGATTGTATATATTTTATAGCATAACCTAATTGCAATTAAATATTCTGGTAGTTCAGTGAAACTTGATAGCCTGCAAACAATATGGCAACGGTGTGGAACTAGAAATGATAGACAGCTATCTGTCAAATTACATACAAGATCAAATCGAATGCTATTATTCAATATATCTATCATATTCAATGATATCACTTACATGACAATTATACAAATGCTATTACATATCATTCAATACAATACTGCTTGCTTAAGGGAAATCTTGTCTGCAAACAGAAGTGAAATACAAGGATAACATGAGCCAATGTTGATCAGTTGTTGACTTTATAACATGAGCCTCACTATAGTATTCAACCTGCGAGAGATATGTATCGTATTATGTGCTGTAAGCCTCTATATGTTGTTGTGATTTTTCTATTAATGTAAATAAATAAATAAATACATAAATAAGAACAGAATTAGAAAAGTTCTGAAATCTTTTCTGCATCGTTGTCAAAAACATCTGTATAGTACAGCTTCACTACAGCCCGAGTTGCAAGCTACAAACCCCACTTTCGGGTGGCCCTTATTTAATCCTAGGAGGGCGAAGTTAGGGCACAGCCGACCCTCTCTTACACTTAACCCTCCAATACAATAACTACTTCACAAGCTAAAAGAATAGTGGTTCGAAGTAGTGGTTATAAAATCAACCTTCAACATTCAAAATTTTAAATCATCATTCCTGGACCGAAAATCAAGTAACGAAGCAGTGTGTTATTACATAACCTTATCTTTTGGACAACATTAACATTTTATCAAAATTTTTGGAGAGAAATAGTACAGGCTCAGCCTAGTTTTTCCTCCAATGTCATAATTGTATTATGATTATAGAATTTTATACAATAAATGAATGAATGAAGTACACAGCTTCACAGAGTGTCAAGCTACAAAAGCCACTTTCTAGTGGTTCGGAGTCCACCCACCTTTTCTCCTGCTCCTCACACTCATCTGTGGCGGCCGCCAGTTGACATGCCTCCTTTCTGAGTGAGACGTTCTCCTCCTCCAGGCGACTGATGCGGTGTTGCAGCATCTCAAAGTTGATCTGGCCACTGCCCACTGGCGTACCTATCACACAACACAAAACACAATGCATTAATACTAAACTAAACACTGAAAATAACACCACAAAAAAAATCAATGCATCAATACTAAACTAAACATTGAAAATAACACCACAAAAAACAATCAATGCATCAATACTAAACTAAACATCGAAGACATTGAAGAAGACGCCATATGTTTTGCAACAACTTCAAGTTAATCGGACAATGTTCACTGGCATACCTAAAGGTGCGTAAAGAGTTAGGCTTAAATCACACTTACGCGACTCAAGTCGAGAAGAGACTACGAATCTAATTTCAGCTATGTGAAACATATGTGACTAACCGTGACTAGTCTTGTCTTGACTAATCTGTGTGTGACCAGCCTAAGAGTGGGTTAGTCAAGACAAGACTAGTCACGATCAGTCACAATAATTCACATAGTTGCTTATGAAGCAACACACACCGATTAGCCATTGCAATTAGACATGTCTTCATAAGCAACTATGTGTAACATTGTGACTAACCGTGACTAGTCTTGTCTTGACTAATCGGTATGTGACCAGCCTAAGAGTGGGTTAGTCAAGACAAGACTAGTCACGATCAGTCACAATACTTCATTTAGTTGCTTATGAAGCAACACACACCGATTAGCCATTGCAATTAGACATATCTTCATAAGCAACTATGTGAAACATTGTGACTAACCGTGACTAGTCTTGTCTTGACTAATCGGTGTGTGACTAGCCTAAGGGTGGGTTAGTCAAGACAAGACTAGTCACGATTAGTCACAATAATTCACATAGTTGCTTAATATGAAGCAACACACACCGATTAGTCATTGCAATTAGACATGTCTTCATAAGCAACTATGTGAATTATTGTGACTAACCGTGACTAGTCTTGTCTTTACTAATCGGTGTGTGACCAGCCTAAGGGGGTGGGTTAGTCAAGACAAGACTAGTCACGATTAGTCACAATAATTCACATAGTTGCTTATGAAGCAACACACACCGATCAGTCATTGCAATTAGACATGTCTTCATAAGCAACTATGTGAAGTATTGTGACTAAACGAGTCTTGCCTTGTCTTGACTATTTGGCGTGTGCCTAGCCTAAGTGTGTAAGCACTTCAACGCACAACACAGCACAACACAATGCATTAATACAACACATGTGTGTATACAAACATGTTTTAAATATGTTCGTGTTTTTCTCAGAGAGAAGAAGAACAAATCATGCACTCAACACAACCATTCCACACGTAAACTTATTTTCAAGGAGTATGTTCCATGTTCCATCAGCAACTCTACATTTCCACCTCATGATCGCTTCCCAAACTGCACCAGCTCACACAAGCCACAGCCTAGTGGATACTACCTTATGTAGTGAATTTTACCTTATATAGTCAATACTACTTTATAGTGAATAATATTTCACAGTTGAAATGAATATATTGTTGTAGCTAGTAAATACTTCAAGTGTGCTGATACTGTATAGGATCAGGAAACGCGGCTTGCGTCTACAGAAAGTGAGTTTGCACTAGATAAAAAATCTGGTGTGGCGCACTCACACAACTTTCCTTGCCATTATGAAAATTGATCACCTGACGCTAGTGTTCACGCGCATCTCAAGTCTACTATTAAAGATCTGAGCCAGCTGGTGACAGGATAATAACGCTGGAGACACACGAGGTCTGCTATCTCCTCATAGTGAATGATTTAATAGAATCAACAGTTTGCAATATTGAAAATCACATTTTCTCGAATTTCGAGCTTATTTTCAATTTTAGGTGAAACTGTTACTGAATATTAATTGTACAGATTTTCATGCTCAATCTTTTCCAATTGATTTTTTTTTTAAATTGTACCCGAAGCCTGATAATAGGGAATCTGAAATCCATCTTTGCATAGATGGGGCGGAGCTCGTGAGATGTTTACAGATATGGGACTTGTGGCAGAGAGCTTATCAATTTTAGGTATAAATTTGATCAAAATCGTTGAAGCCGTTTTCGAGAAAATCGCGAAAAACCATGTTTTAGTCAACATTTTCGCCATTTTTGCCGCCATCTTAAATTGCATTTAATCGAAATTGTTCGTGTCGGATCCTTATAGTGTAAGGACCTTAAGTTCAAAATTTCAAGTCATTCCGTTAATTGGGAGATGAGATATCGTGAACACACACACACACACACACACACACCACACACACACACACACACACACACACACACACACACACACAAACACACACACACACAGACCAATACTCAAAAACCACTTTTTTTGGACTCAGGGGACCTTGAAACGTATAGAAATTTGGAAATTGAGGTACCTTAATTTTTTTGGAAAGCAATCCTTTCCTTACCTATGGTAATAGGGCAAGGGAAGTAAAAATAGCTTAAGAAGGTATCCCATGGTTTGTAGACTTGACTTGTTGCTTAGTATATTGCATGTGGCAATTGGAAGGGATGTAGTGAGCTTCACTTCAACTGTGTCAGTATTCCTCATAAATAGCACCAATGCTACCAATTCAACGTCTACTGACAGTTTGACGAGAATCTCACAGTAGACAACTCACGCAATAGCCCACTTTACACCACTCGTATTCTCAAAAAGCATTCACTTTGAGAAGTAAGTCAACTTCAACTACTTGCCAATAGCATGTTCATCCCCTAACTGCTATAGAACACTCAGTGGAAGAATGTCTCACGTTGTTTCCCAAGCTTCAAATCTACTTTCCTCTCTAGCATATACATCGATTTCCCATCATCATTCCTAATTTTTCTACAATTTTAACGCATGATCAACTGCGGTAGCCAGTACACAACTGACCACTTGAAAGTACTTACATTCACACAATATTTAAAAAAATATTGAAAGTGTTAATCGATGAATGTTTGTATACCGTACATGACTATTTTCGAATAGATTGGAATCGTTTCATGTGATTCATATATTTTATTGTATTGTACTGATACTGATCTTAGTGCTTTTGACTCACTTTAGTGTTAAAAAATTGAACCAAAACCATACCTCCCTAACCTTTCCTTATCAAATCAAATCAATTCAAAATTTTTATTCACAATACAAACAGTTGAGGGTCCTGCCAAACCCAAAGGTTTTTCGGCGGGTGCCCAGTTACAGAAAAAAAAATGAAATACAAAAGATAAATAAACTTAGACAAAATAAATATTACACTTCAAAGATTTCAAGTAACAAATGAAAGAAAACTAATACAAAATGCAAAAATAAAATAAGAAATATACATCAGATTTTGACACAGAATTAATAAAAAAAGGGAAACCTTTAAAATCTAATTGAACAGATTTTGATACAGAATTAATAAAAAAAGGGAAAAACCTTTAAAATCTTTATACCTTTAAAATCTAATTGAACAGAGCAGAGCCTCTTAGGTATGTTTGCTTCTATTAATGTTGTTATACCTCAAGAGACAACCAAGTTGTACAAGGGACAATCAAGTCTTTGAAAGGGTATGAAATGATAAGGAGAGAATGAGTTCAATAAAGTTGATGGGACGAAAGATTAGAGAAAATAGGTATGTCATAGCGGTAATCATGAGATATCCAGCAAAAATAATTATTCCGATTAGTGAGGTCCACGTTATTAATGGCAGTGTTTGATTAGCAATGGTATTGCTATCCTTGTCTATCATTCAACAAAGCGGATTGCGCTATCTCTCGCTCTGTTGCCAGATCGTCTTTAACAATGTAGAATTAATAATTAATTAACAAAATATTTCATCTTAATTATGAAAATTCATTATGAAATTTAATTTCTTGCTTAATAAAATATAATTTATTATTTTAAACGAGAATGAACAGTTAATATTACATCAATAAACCTGTATCAGCTACCGTCTATAGAAGCATTGACAAGACAGAAGATCGGCAACGTTTTTCTCCTATCTTTCTCCACTGCCATTATAACGTGGACCTCATTATAGGTAGAGCCTTTTGGTCATGTTTATAAACTATAGTGGGGTCCACGTTATAATGACAGTGAATAAAGATAGAAGAATAGCGATGCCGATTCTCTTAATCAAATTTCTACACTGTCAAAACATAATTATTGGCACCGTTGTGGACCTAGAAAAGGATAGTACTACCGGCTTTGTCGAAAGATATACAAGGATAGCACCAAAGTTGATCAAATACTGTCATTATAACGTGGACCTCACTATAGATAGTTCTGAGGCACTCCCATTCAAAACAGCGGATTTTAAACTTTTGTTTTCAGTGTTGCTAATTCGTTGGGCATGACATTTATTTTATTTGAGGTGGCTGTGGTAAAATTATTCCTGTGTTAGACTCTGTAGAACAGTCACCTATGATAAAGTTCATGCCCAACGAGTAGACAAAACTTACAACACCGTTGATTATGAAGCAATTACTGTAGAAGATGTAGATAGAAAATACGATCGTTTTTTCCTTCTAGATTTATTTTTCTACAAGATACTCACTGGCCTCAGATCCGAACTCTTCTACATCGTTTGTGAGTATATGAATGAATGAACTCATGAATGAATGAATGAATGGAAAATTACTCACTGGCCTCAGATCCGAACTCTTCTACATCGTTTGTGAGTATATGAATGAATGAACTCATGAATGAATGAATGAATGGAAAATTACTCACTGGCCTCGGATCCAAACTCCTCGACATCGTTGGTGAGTATCTGGATGAGCTCTGTCTTCTTGGTGAGCTCATGCGCCAACTGGGTGATTTTCTCGTTGGCAGTGCGCAGCTCTGTCTCCAGTGAGGCCACATTGCTCTCCAACTTTTGGTTGTGCGCTAGCAGCTCTTTGCCAATGCGAGCGGTTAATTCGATGTCCTTCTCTTTCTGAAAAAAACAAACACACAAAATTAGGAATTAATCAATCAAAATTGACTACAGATGTAAGACTGAAATATAGTGAAGAGATAGTAAACATAGATAAGAAGATAGTGAAGATAGTGATAAATAAATATAGTAAAAAGGATATGAGTAATAAAATTAACTGCAGATAAAATGAGTGGTAGATTGAACGATTATTTCATTTTTGTTTTATTGATATAATTTGACAATAGTTTCCAGGTTCAAGCCTATTGAAACAAAACTCATTTAACAGTAAAAATGTAAAGAAAACAACAAAATCTTATACCTAGAGAAACATATTTATATTTATTTATTTATTAGTGGACAAAATCACAAATCATATAAATATGATTAGGAAGGAACAACAGGCTTGGCCCAAATCTATTCCATTCCCCAATTTTGATAAATTAATAAAATGTCCAAAAAATAGGTTATGTTTCTACTGTAAAACGTTCAAGTTCAATTTTCGTCCAAAAAATATAATCTATACTAGACAATATAAAACATCAATCTATACTAGATAAAGGATGGGATTGGCTTATACCGGGTGACCCAGAATAACGGGAAAATTTAAAACGCCATAAAGCATTAGTGGGAAGGGCAAAAATGATTCTATTCAAACTAATGTAAAGTTCAAGACTTGCCATTTGAGAATTATTAATAACATCTATCACTTTTTGACAATTACTTCTTCAAGATGGCTTCCTCCTGCACGAATACACACTTGAAATCTGTGTTGAGATTCCTGAACGATTGCTGCAACATTTGAATTATAAACTCGTGTTTACGAGTTTGTGTTTCTTGAATAGTTCCAAATTTTCTCAAATAACTCAATATTATTCGTTAAAAGTGGCAATTGAGTGGAATATTTCTAATTAATTTATCAATTCAAGCCATCTAAGTTCAAAATTTATAGTTTTAATGTTTATTTTGGACCAAAATTTTATAAAAATTGTACCCGTGAAATTCTAACCTTATCTTGGACTTTGTCACCTATAAATTTGGAACAAAAATAGCACAAGGACTACCTTATTATTCTATCTTTCAATGTTATTACATTAGTGTCATTTGTATTTTAAATAAATAAATAAAATAAATTTCAGCTAGGATATTGTTAATTTCATTTTGAATTGTCTGTTATGATTCAACTACAGTTGTGAAAACGTTTGATTTGAAATAGCCCCACAAACAGCAAATCGCAGGTGGACAGATCATGGGACCAGGAAACGCAGATGTTGCAGCGATCAATGAGGAATCGTCAACACAGATTTCAAGAGTGTATTTGTGCAGGAGGAAGCCATCTTGAAGAAGTAATTGTCTAAAAGTGATTGGTGTTATTAATAATTCTCAAATGGCAAGTCTTGAACTTTACATTAGTTTGAATAAAATCATTTTTGCCCTTCCCAGTAGTGATTTATGGCTTTTTTTTAAAGTTCCCGTTATTCTTGTGTCACCCTATATGTACGGGTTACGAAATACAGGTTTCACACATCTTCACGTCTGAACTACTGAACTGATTAACTGGAAATTTTGCATATAGATTCTTAATTTACTGAGGATGGTTATAGGCTAATATTTTAATTTCAATTAATCAAATGAAAAGAATCTATTCGTGCATTCAACTGCCCTTGCGAAGCACGGGTAACTCCTGCTCGTAGTTAATAAACATATCCAGAATCGCTCTTCTAGGCTCATTTTCCTAGGAAGCTTGTCATTTCCTAATTCTATGTCTATTCCTATGCTCAAAAGGATTCCTATCTTCAAAAAGTTTTTTACAAGTTCATACTAGAATTTGAAAGAATTGAGATTTAATAAAAACATTTGAAAGATAGTCAACATTTTCAAACATGAAGAAAGCTGAAATTACCAAGCATTCTTTTCTCAGTAGAGGAAGTAAACGATTCAAGTCTTCAAGATAAGAAGGAAGAAGCCATCTGGAATTACGATGGCTCACATATAAACGCTATTTAGAAATTTAGAAGGGAAGAAGCTGATAAGATAGACACTCTGAATAAGATGCTTGTTTATGTAAAAGCTTCATCCATCTTAAAGCTGTAAAGCTGGATGCTATCTGAATGAATAAACATTTACATTTTACTTTAAATTTCCCTATTCATTTTCTTCAACTAAAACTTATCTTCCTCTTTAATTATCAATATTCTGTTCGCTTTTATTGACCGAGCGAAGTGAGGTCTAAGATTCAAGTCGACGGTTTGGCATTTCTCTTAATGTTTAAATGTTTAAATGTTGCGCATTTACGGCGAAACGCGGTAATAGATTTTCATGAAATTTGACAGGTATGTTCCTTCTTTAATTGCGCGTCGATGTATATACAAGGTTTTTGGAAGTTTTGCATTTCAAGGATGATATAAAAGGAAAAAGGAGCCTTCTTCATACGCCAATATTAGAGTAAAATTCAGACTATAGAATTATTCATCACAAATCAGCTGACAATTGATTACACAGATGTGTGGAGAAGCCAGTCTATTACTGTATTTCTATAATGTCTATAGTTTCAATCACGGTATATAGAAGAAGACGGTAGATGTCACGCGCATGTTTGTGCTAAATTTCCGGTGTAGCTGACGTCATTTTATATCCAATCATCTGTTTTTAGCAAATAGGTGTTGAAAACCTCGGTTGGTGGCGATGACGCAATCTAGCTGGCTGGCCACTGCGCACACATTTCATGACCACTACCGTTTTTATCTAAATACCGTGGTTTCAATCAGTTACTTGTGGATGAAAATACTGCGTGAGGTCTACTGTTCACATAACTACTAGTTCTATTCCGAAAGTGATGCACTTTTTCTTCTCTTCTTTCCAAACATATTCATCGTCTCCTGATCCTCTCTTCTCCTTCTTCTTCACCCTTTTCTTCTTCTTCTTCTTCTTCTTCTTCTTCTCATTTCTCTCTTCTTCTACTGTTCTCCTTCTTCAAGAAGAATAAGAGGCAAAGACAACTAGGCCAGAATAGAATTTACTAGTAACAATAAATAATCTTGTAATGAATGATGTTTAGACATGCAAAGACGAGACCCTCGTGCCAAATTAATTATCTCAAACCCATACTTCAGTCAATCACGTGCTCTTCCATCTACTTCTATCTATTCATCTTCCTTCACGACAATCTAATCAACTGCCAATATTCTTCTTCTCCTTCTCCTCCTCCTCATCCTCCATCCTTCTCCTCTCTTCTTCTACTACTACTTCTTCACCTCTTCGTCATCCATCTTCTCCTCCGATATTATCCACTCATCATCATTATCAGTTTCCTTTTCCTTCTTCATTCTCATTTTTCCCATTATCATGTTTTCTATTTTTTTAATCCTTTCTCTCTCCTCCTACGTCACCACCAACCAATTCCTCACACCTATATTCTTCTTTTTCTCTTCATTCTTCTTCTACTACTACCATTTTTTACTCTTTTTGATCTCATATAAAGACGTCATCTTCCTCTTCATAAACATATCCTGTCTTCTTTTCCTTCCTTCTTCTTCTTTTTTTTTATCAATCAATTCATTTATTTCACACGCACACCATAGAAAATAACAAAGAAAGATATAAAAATGTTGAATAAAATTGGACAAACCAAGGCATAAGCCCGATTGGTGTGTGTACTACTCCTAATAAAACAACTTAAAATACTTAGATGAGTAAGGCTTTCTTCTTCTTCTTCTTCTTCTTATGCTTCTCCCGTCTTCTTCTTTTCCCTCTTCTCTTTTTGTCTTCTCTTCTTATTTCTCTTATTCTTCGAGAGAAAATTTCTCTTGTATTGTGGTTCGTCATTGTAAGTGCTGTCATCTACCGACTACTGTGTCAAACAGCTTCGACCAATCACAAGCGAGAAAGATGCATGCAGTAGGCCTACACGCCCATTCTCGATTTTGATTGGTCGTCGCACAATGTAGAGGCCGCCATATTGTGGGTTCAACTCATTATTAAATAATAAGTTATTGAATAATAACTTATTAAATAATAATGTATTATAAAATAATAACTTATTATTTTTAAATAATATTCTTGCATTATTTTGCCTTTTTAATATTAACGTGTTGGCCAATACATAAATAATTTGAAGAATTCTAATAAATTTATTGTATAGTATCTAAAATTGATTATCCCACATGCATTCTTTCTCCCATTACTACATTTAGAAAATTTCTCCTACTTCTACCTTCTTCTCCTTCTTCTGTTTTCTTCTGCTTCCTCTTCTATTAATGTCGTTCTCTTCTAACTCCCTTCTTCTTTTTCTTCCACGTGTTTTACAATAACAAAACATCAAAGATAAGATTGATGAACATCAATAGTTGATAATAGTGGTATTTGTGCCGGTTGCACAAAAGCCGGTTAAATTTTAACCATGATTAATTCAGAGGATTCATTGAAAAGACGGCTTCTCTGATTGGTTTTCGTGAAATTAATAGCGGTTAAAATTTAACCGACTTTTGTGCAACCGGGCCTTTATCTTCTTTTAGCTTCTTCAACGAATTATGCAGAACTACAACTAATCAGAGAGAAGTTAGTACTTCTCTCTAGATCCTCCCTTATCTCTGATCTAACTTTCTGTATCTCTTGGTAGAGAGTTACTGGGAAGGATATTTTTAATATTCTTTCCAAAGAATGGACATTGATATGACCAAAGCTCCACCAATTTTTGTAGATGCATTACAATATTAATTATTCCAAATTGATTTTTTTTCATATCATTGTACAGTTCAATAATTATTTTCTTAGTTTATGTTATGTAAATTCATCTAAAACTTTGCTGTATTGTAAGCTATTGTATAAGTGCATAAGCCAGTATATATTGTAATCTACATAAATAAAGTACTCAATCAATCCAATACCGAAAAATCATCAAATTGCAGACAATAAAGCCTTATCTATTTATCGATCCCTCGAGTTTTGATGTTTCGTAATCATTTTTAGCTGAAGCTCAGAGCTACAGTAATATTTGCTTTACAATGACGATATTCCTTGAATGAAAGCGTCAGATTGTTGTCAGTTTGAAATGAATATTATTGTATTCTCCGATAAGCGAATCTCACTAAAGCTAAATCCTCTGATAAAATCTGTCTAGTTGATAAACATCAGGAGGTAGGTCAATGATCCTTAAATAAAGTAAAAATACTTGCAATAGCCAGATAAGTAAACTTCTTTTAGTACAACATTATCAAAAAGCTTAGTAAATTCTGTTCCTCATGAAGATTGGGTAGTGGGGAATTCTGTTTCCACAACTTGATAGCTTTGACTATATTTTCCAATACTACGATTGTTCCAAACTGTAATGTTTCTTCACAATAAAGAATCGATTGACATCATCTTACAGTGGTGTGATAAAATTTAATTGGATTTTCGTACAACTGATCCCAAGACTACAAAGGTTGATAATCAAATAATTGACCGAGGGAAGTGTGGTCTAAGATTCAAGTCGACGGTTTCGCATTTTTTTATGTTTATATTTTTGTTTGTATTTAAGTTTTTATGTCCTGCATTTACAGCGAAACGCAGCAATAGATTTTTATGAAATTTGACAGATATGCTCCTTTTTGAATTTCGCGTCGACGTATACATAAGGTTTTTTGTAATTTTGCATTTTAAGGATGATGCAAAAGGAAAAAGAGTCCTTCGAACGCCAATATTGCCGTAAAAATCAGACTTTAGAATTATACATCATAAATCAGCTGTCGAGTGGATTATAAATTGTATGCAATGACGCATGCAATTCAATATCTCAATGTAACTTGGTGAAGAAACAACTGTTGTGTGGACTATTAATTGCACACAGTGAGGCATGCAATTGATAACTTGAAGTAGCTTAGTATTTTTTCCCGACTTTTCTCTGCTTTCAACTCGGTAAGCTTTTGATGATAGTAGCATAGCTGTTCACATCAAATTATTAGCATTGTCGAAACAACAACCCAAACAGCCATTAGTCGTTCATACACCGATATCTCGCCAACAGAACAGAATTTACTCTGATGGACAGTATTAGAGGAGACTGTGGTTTATAACTACGCGAGGTCTACTGTTCACTGAACTACTAGTATTATTGATTATAGAACTACTACTTTGCCCGCCGCAAAGTAGACCCACGATAATCCACGAAAAGCAACCCACGCCGTGGGATGTTTTTAAACCATTGCTATAGAAATAGTCATAATCAAGCAAACCATTGCTATAGAAATAGTCATAATCAATCAGCTGACAGTGGATTATTCATTGCATGTATTACACAGATGTCTGGAGAAGCCTAGCAATGGTTTACAAAACATCCCACGGCGTTGGTTGCTTTTCGTGGATTAGCGTGGGTCTACTTTGCGGCGGGCCTAAAAATTCAGAAGACTATAAAGGTTGATAATTAAATAATATTATTGTGCTGAATAAGAAGACTAATATTCAGTATGGATAATTTACCACCGTATCATCTTCACTACAACTCAGAAAATACTACCGTTTTAAATCAGCTTTTGGACTAGAAACTTTCAAAAGAAACTAGGAAAGCTACATTTATACTATCCATTATGTACCCATCTAAACCCAGGTAACATTCTTATACATGGATCTTGATAAATCATGAGAAAACTTGGAAAAAGTCGGTGATTTACAACCCAGTTAATGCAATAACATACCCATAAACTTGCTACATTCCTCATACTTTCCCCAGTTAATAGCATAGCAATCAATAGATTCAGCACGCGAACTATAGTGAGGTCCACGTTATAATGACAGTATTTGATCAACTTTGGTTTTGCTATCCTTGTCTATCATTCGACAAAGCCGGTGGTACTATCGTTTTATAGGTCCACAACGACGCCAATTATGTTTCTGACGGTGTAGAAATATAATTAATTCATGTAGAGAATCAGCATCGCTATTCTTCTATCTTTATATACTGCCATTATAACGTGAACCTCACTATAGTAGGCTATTGCAGTTATTTAGTACATAAAACAATGCTTTTACTTTGTGACCTAATTTCAACAAGAATTGACTCGATCATTTCTGAAATGAAGGTTATTATTGATTGAGCAGGTGTAACCCGTGCTCCGCGAAGGTCTGTGATAACATAGGTAGATAGAATTATTTTTATAGTTCCATGGTGGATATTAGAAGTATTGTCCTATCAAATTTACTATAGAAATATTGATTGAAGAAATATACAAAGATAGAATTATGAATTATTATTTTGTCAAAATTAGATGGATAATCTTTATTGAAGTTGAAAATTCGTAGCATAGAAAATATGGGCTCAGAGCGGCTTCAAGCCGGGCACCTTCTCATCGAGCACGTCGTGTCGTCTCTAAAGGTGCGTACAGATATACGCGCCGCGAACATGAGCAATTCACTTTTAATCAGCTGATGCCAAGCTTTTTATATCTGTATCTTACCGTTTCTTTAAAAATACAGATATAGTCAGCTGATTAAAAGTGAATTGCTCATGTTCGCGGCGCGTATATCTGTACGCACCTTAAAGGTGCGATTTCAACCAGCTGACTATATCTGTATTTTCACAGAAACGGTAAGATACAGATATAAAAAGCTTGGCATCAGCTGATTAAAAGTGAATTGCTAATGTTCGCGGCGCGTATATCTGTACGCACCTTAACATGCAGATCCATATGTTTTGGCTTTTATTTTTCTTTACGTAACTTTGAATAACAAATTGAATAAATTTGGTTCAATTATTAAAAAAAGAGGAGATTGCTTCATAAAAATGTAGATAAGCATATATCCATCCTCAGTAAATTGAGAATATTTATGTAAAAATTTAAGTTAATCAGATCAGACGTTTAGAAGTGACAATACGTCTAAAGGTGCGTACAGACTTTCGCTCTGCTCCGCAATCGAACGTCACTCGAGCAGATCAATTGATGATCGACCGGGGAGCAAGAGTGGAAGAGCTAACATCTCCCGTAACGTTCATGATCGGAGCGATGGCGGAGCGTGTTGGAGGCGCATATATCTGTACGCACCTTTAGGCTCAACTCACACTACGCGACTCAGGTCGAGAAGAGACTCGACTCTAGTGGAGAGCATGTGTTTCCAAATGGTGACACTCAGACCAGTCAATTCTAGTCTCCGCGACGTCACCATTTTAAAACACATGCTCTCGACTAGAGTCGAGTCGCTTCTCGACCTGAGTCGCGTAAGTGTGAGTTGAGCCAAACATGTATTCCTATCACGTCCATGAATTTTTTAATATTCTATTAATAGTATAGATAAATTGTCTAATTCATTTGAATTTGTCAATACTTGATCAAAGCATGTGAAAACCTTTCCTTACATAAACTCATGAATACGATATTTATTAGCGAAGAACCATGGCTTCTATACAGAGAATTTTAGTTCACGATAGTTTTAGATTTTTTCCAAGTAGTTTGCTAGAGGCCATACACCGTACTTTCCATCAATTTAGAATGCTAACGATTCCAACAACTGTGATTATTGGAAATTGAAACAAAGAACGATAAAATTTGAGAGTTGCCTAAATTAAATCACTATTAATTGACACACCCATAGCCGCTAATCTCAGAATTTCTACTTGAGTGAGATTAATCTCAATCTGTCCCTTCTTTTTCTCCTCCTATCGTCTTCTTCTTCTTCTTCTTTTCCTCCTCCTTCTCCTCCTGTCTTCTTCTTCTTTTTCTCTTGTCTTCTTCTTCTCCTCCCCCTTCTTTTTCTTCCTCTTCTCCTTTCTTCTTCTTCTTAATCATCCCCGTCTTCTTCTTCTTCATCACCGTCGTCTTCTTCTTCTTCTCCTCCTGGCTTCTTCTTCTCAATCACAATCTGCCACTTATTTTTCTTCTCGTGTCTTCTTCTTCTTCTTTTTCTCTTGTCTTCGTCTTCTTCTCCCCCTTCTTTTTCTTCCTCTTCTCCTTTCTACTTCTTCTTAATCATCCCCGTCTTCTTCTTCTTGTTTTCCTTCTTCTTCTCTTGTCTTCTTCTTCTTTTCCATCTTCTTCTTCTTCTTCTCCCCCTTCTTTTTCTTCCTCTTCTCCTTTCTTCTTCTTCTTCTTAATCATCCTCGTCTTCTTCTTCATCCCCGTCGTCTTCTTCTTCTTTTCCTTCTTCTTCTCTTGTCTTGTTCTTCTTTTCCTTCTTCTTCTCCTCCTGGCTTCTTCTTCTCAATCACAATCTGCCACTCATTTTTCTTCTCCTGTCTTCTTCTTCTTCTCTTGTCTTCTTCTTCTTCTTCTTCTTCTTCTTCTCCCTCTTCTTTTTCTTCCTCTTCTCCTTTCTTCTTCTTCTTAATCATCCCCGTCTTCTTCTTCATCCCTGTCGTCTTCTTCTTTTCCTTCTTCTCTTGTCTTCTTCTTCTTCTTCTTCCTCTTTTTCCTGTCACTACTCGGCTCAATACTAAACCCATGCTACCCATCTAACCAATGTTTACAGATTTTTGTGAATGCCGCCATTTTAATTGTAAATTCTAATATAATAAAAGACAGTTTGTTCAATTGTTCGTCGAAATGAAAGAAATTCATTTAAATTGAGTCATTCGATAGTACAGAACAATAGGCAATAGAAAGGTACAGTTGTTACTATTGTGAGATCCACTTTAAACTGTCAGCATTGGTTGAATGGAGAGCATTGGTGTTGTTACATAAGGAATGCTGACAATAAGAAGTGAGTCTTATTGCAGCTTTCTTGAGAGATAGTGAAGATAGTGAATGAAATGGTAATAACAAGATTAATAGAATACTGTGGTAGGTAGCATTTCTGGGTGGCATTCACTTTATCAAGATTTCAGATGACCAAGAATCAGCCCAGGTAGGCAACTTGATGCCGTGAAAAATTGACGTACTGAATGGCTTAACTTCCTATTTCTCTTAGTATCTCAAGGACTGGTTAAAATAGGTTCTTGAACTTGACGAACTGATGCGATACCCGGCTAAATCTGCATTTTTCAGACCGAAATTCTAATTCATATACCGTACTTTTTTGACACTATCCTACATTCCTACAATGATTTATTAGTAAACTGAGATAGGAAGCAGAACCAGTGCTGCTTGATAAATTTTTGACATGAAATTGGAACTTTCAATTATTTTCGCCACACTGCACAGAAAACAGCTGTTTTCCAGTCCCTACGTAGATCTAAAAGACATTGTTTGCAGACGAATCTTCTCTGACGTCAAAACAGGCTTCTTTCCGGCCGCTTTTTGGAAATTTTTGAAAATGTGTTTGGACAACTGTGCCATACGGTGCATTGTGTTCAGGAGGGTGAGATCGGAAATTTTCACCCCACTTTGAGTACCCAACGACGTCTGGTTCTTGAGATATGAGACATCAAAGTTTCCCCCCCCCTCCTAAAAAATTCTTATTCGATTTATTATTCTTATATAGTTGATGCCAAAAAGTTAGGGGGCTTCGTGGGTCACATGGTGTAACCTACTCACAGCTGATGCAATGCATCCATTTATTGTCTCTTTTGAATTAAAAACCATCACCTAGCCAAGCTAGATGACAACTCTACTTGACAACATCAGCTGTTGGGACCCACAAGAGACCCACGAAACCGCCTAACTTTTTGGCGTCAGCTATACCTGTAGTGTGGCAAAAAATGGTATTCGGATAACATATTCCCGACTATCCTCATACCGTAAACACTAACTTTCTGTGCTTGTAGCGTAATATACTATAATATGAAATTGGAACTCAAACTTAATTAAATTATTAACAGAAAGTGAACTGGAAAGTTTAAAAAATGTCAAACTTGAAAGTTCACAATGTAAAACTTGAGAAGGAGAACTCAAACAACGGTTAAACTCAACCAGTAGTTGAACCTCGAACTTCATTACATAGGTAGGTAAAGACATAGATGAACAATAGCGTAAGTAGATATCCCATGTATAGGGCGTTTATGTCGCAACTTTTACCGATTATTATCGATTACGGTCGGTTTTTACTGTTTTGTTGGGGTGAGAGTGTAAGAAGGGCACAGTATGACAGACTACAAGCGTCACACAGCTACACGGGAAAGAACTACGTGGACTATCGGCTTGAGATAACAGTAGAAGTTGCGACATAAACGCCCTATACCATGGGATATCTACTCATGCTGTATTTATCTATGGTAAAGATTACAACAGAACCAACTTTTCCGATATGGTATAGTAGCCCAATCTATAATACTGTATAACAAAAGAGAGAATTGGCTTATACACATACAGGATAGGAAATTCACATATGCCGCATTATCACGTCTGAATTACTGGACTGATCATCTTGAAATTTTGCTTATAGATTCCTAATTTACCGAGGATGATTATAGGCCAATTTTAAATTCTTCAACATTTCAATATGTCGTGTTTTCAGTTTGTGAAGTGTCAATTAGACCCTTCCAGAGCACTGGTTACCTGCTAGTGTTACATAAAATAGATATCAAATAAAATAAAATGATTGTATAAAGGTGCGTACAGATATACGCGCCGCGAACATGAGCAATTTACTTTTAATCATCTGATGCCAAGCTTTTTATATCTGTATCTTACCGTTTCTGTAAAAATACAGATATAGTCAGCTGATTAAAAGTGAATTGCTCATGTTCGCGGCGCGTATATCTGTACGCACATTTAGATAATGATGTAATAAATTGAATTCGACTTACTTCTTCAAGAAGCCTTGTAACTGCCTCTATATCATTGTAGGTCTTTGTCATTTGGCTTACGCGGTTACTGCATAGGACTGTAACAGACAAAGAAAAAAGATTTCATTAATAAAAAGAAAATTTAAAAATAATTAAGGAATTCAAATAATACACAGATAGTTGGAGAATAATTGAGGAATTCAATAAGATAGAAGAGATTTCAAGATGAAAATAATCAACATCCTTCCAACAATACATTTTATTGCTATCAATTATACTCTGTGGGACTTTGAATTTGTACCATAATTTTTACACCAAATTTGAAAAGAAGCCGATTTGGCGGAGCCTGTTGTGCTTATCTTGAAGAGTAAAATGTAAGTGATAAATAAAAAAGCACATACATTAAATATAAGAAGTAATAAATAGACATAGAAAAACAAACATAGAACGTATCAAGATACTACCATAGAGAAACAATAGCATAAGTAGATATCCCATGGTATAGGGCGTTTATGTCGCAACTTTTACTGTTATTTCAAGCTGATAGTCCACGTAGTTCTTTCCCGTGTAGCTTTATGATGCTGGTAGTCTCTCTTATTGTGCCGTTCATACACTCTTACCCGGTCAAAACAGTAAAAATCGACAATAATCGACAGTAATCGGCTTGAGATAACAGTAAAAGTTGCGACATACACGGTATAGGGAAAAAACCGATATTGTTTTAAATCATTAGTGAGCGTTTTAATGAATATAAATACAAACTACACATAACAAAAACTACATTGACGATTGGCAAGCTAAAATTCAAATTCATTGATATTTCAAATCAATGAAAATCAATTTATTTGATTCAAATCAATTTTGAATCAATATTTATTCAATCATGAACAATTTTTGAAGGCTACACCAAAAAATAAATCAAATTGAATTGGTTGTGATAAGTAGTATGCTTTACAAGAATACGCTATAACTTCAGTTTATTATGAAATTATGGAATGAATAAAATTCACCAAAAATATCGAACTATTTTAGAATCTTAAGGGAAATGGAACAATAAATCTCCTATTCATGATTAATACTGATAAACACGATGTAAATAGCCTATCTTGATTTTAAAATTTATCAAAGACAAAATATAGACCTAAAATTTTTAAAAATAGAATTATTGTTGGAGGATTTAACACTGTTATGGATTGTAATTCTATGGAAAAATATATGTTTGAAATTGTTCTAGATTGATATTGTTCGTTTTTAATTTTGTATAATATTGTATAATAATTGATTATATGTATAACTATGAATAATATGGCTCAATAATTTTGTAAAAATGTAAATAAATGTCAAAATGTCAAATATCACTCGGATTGAGTTGAACAAATTGTATAATTTTGAGTATGTTGAACAAGATTCTTGAATAGGTATTGAATCAAAATAGAGAAAATATTCTCTCTCAAATCATGCAATTAATTACACTACTGGAATCATTATCAGATAATATATGAAGTGAGAAAACATGCTTGAACCTTATTAATCCTTGCAAATAGAGAAAATGAGCAATTATTATAAATTACCAATATTTGATCAATTATTATCAACATGCTTGATTAATCACAACATCAATTAATCACATGCTTGGACTATACGCCTATTTTTAAATCCTTGGAGATGAAAATAAATCTTAATGAATTACCAATATTTGAGTAATAATGGATGAACATCCACATAATTTCAACAGAATCTTCTTCTACAAAAAACACACTACAATACATGAATGGATTGGAATTAGAATTGCAAAATATAGTAATAACCCTACATTTCACATTCAACAAAAATAGTGTCTTCAAGGTTGCTCTTGAATGATAAGCTTCAGAGCACAAAACATTCATTTCCATCCAAATTAAACGAAAAAGCCCACGAAAATAAACAAGATAAAAAACAATCAAAGCGCCTAAATTCTACAACAATGACTTCAAAACATATAATGACCATTCAAAGTTATTATTCTACCAAGTGGAACATTACAGAGAAATTAGGCATCCTTTGAGAATGACTAAATTTGAACCACATGACAAGTGAACGTATTATTTATTATGTAAGCAAGTTAGGTAGACTAACTTAGGTAGGTAACTTCCGAAACTAGACGACTGAAACAGTCATTAACATTTGAAATGTCACCAAATGTATGGCTTCCCTCTCTCTCACTACACAACTTAACAGAGAGAGGAAGATGAAAAGGTAGTGAGAGATAGAATTTTGAGAATTGAGAAGAATTTAGGAGGATAGAGTGATAGGAGAAGGATGGCAGGAAGAGAGAGAGAGAGAGAGAGAGAGAGAGAGAGAGAGAGAAAAAAAATAATGTTAATGTTGAAGACAGTGTTGCTGGAAACCACGATTTTAAGAATTGAGGATAATTAAGGAAGATAGTGTGATAGAAAGGTTGTGGAGAAGAAGGAGGAGGATGATTGATTGATTGATTGATTGAGTACTTTATGTAGATTACAATATATACTGGCTTATACACTTATATACAATAGCTTACAATACAGCAAAATTATAGATGAATTTACATAATATAAACTAAGAAAATAATTATTGAACTGTATATGATATGAAAAAGTAATTTGTAATATAATAACTATAGATAATTATATTGTTATGCATCTACATAAATTGGCGGAGCTAATAGAGAGATAGATGATAGAGAGAAAGAAAGAAAGAAAAAAAGAGAGAGAGAAATTTAGTGTGAATGTTATTGGAACTGAAAAACATGATTTTGAGAATTGAGGTGAATTAGGGAAGATAGTGTGATAGAAAGGTTGAGGAGGATGTGGAGGAGGAGGAGGAGGAAGAGGAGGAGGAGGAGGAGGAAGAGGGGAAGGAGGATGATAGGAAGGGAGAAGAAGAGAGAGAAATAGTGTGAATGTTGAATAAATTTGAACTGAAAAACAAGATTTTCAGAATTGAGGAGAATTAAGGAAGTTAGTGTGATAGAAAGACTGTGAGAGGTTAAGGAGGAAAAGGAGGAGGAGGAGAAGGAGAAGGAGGATGAAGAGGTAGATGAGAGAGAAAGAAAGAAAGAAAAGAACTTTATTTACATGACGATATTATAGCAGTATTGATATTAAATGTATATAATACGTCGTAGATGAGAGAGAAAAAGAGATAGTGGGTGTGAGTGAGAGACAGATAGTGAATGCTTGAGAGAATGAGGGAGGGAGGAAGAGAGAAGTGTGTGAGAGAAAGAGAGATAAAGAATGCATGAGAGACACAAGAACAGACTAAAACACACAAACTCATAAAATCTACAGTAAATAAACTCTCAATCAGTTTTTCTCTAATCTCCCACCAGTTTTCAATACTATTGTCAAATTAGACCACGTGATAACAAACAGTTAATGGTCAATTATTGTGGCTGTGTGCTGGTTTGGTTTAATGTCTCCTGTCAAATTGTGTGTGTGTTTGTGTTTGAAATGCCTTTCAAAGCCGCGTCACGCAGCTATATTGTGGAATTCATTTGTCATCATAGTTTAGATGAGGAACATTGATGTTATATTGAAGGAATGTGCTGACAATTTGAACTGAATCTCACAACAGAAGCTTCAAGGATAACGTCATCATTCCGTGTCACAGTCAATATAATGATAACCTTTAAAAGGCTTTTTGAAGCTACCTTTTTAGAAGCAAATCTACAATACAGCTAAAGGTTTATTGAATAGTCAGAATTATAACATTAATTCAAAGTGCTTAAAGATTGATACATAGAATATTTGGAGCGATTTTTTTAAAGTGAAGAAACAATTATTACTCTACCTCACTTTTAAATATCGATACAATTATTGTACTTTGATTTCAAATTCGATTCTTCACTTTTAAATACTTGCGATACGCACCTTTCTGACAATGGACAATGTAGCCAACATTATATTGTTGAGGCTATGGATATATCATCGTATTCTATTGTTTGATATCAAAAACACAATAATAAATATTAAATTATGAAACAGTAATTTATAAAATATATTATTATAGACATAATACCGCGATTCACGATACATAATTATATAGATTATTACAGTCATTATGAGATTATCTCTCCATGATTTTTGTGAGATCGGACACGATCAGCTGTTATTCAAGGTCATTTTACAGCCCTAGGGCTGTAAAGTTTTACCGGCCTGGTCGGAAAACAATCACTTTTGGCCTCCATATGACGCACGTAAACCAGCTCATTACATCCAAGTGTGGCGAAAAAATTTTTCTGCACTCCAGATTTGCAACATGGCAACGCAAAATACTTAGTAGGTTATATGGAGCAACAGTGCAGCAAAATCAAAATGAAGTTGGTAACAGTGACTGCTGTGGCTGCTATAGTGAGCAGAGGTGCAACGAAGCACAACGCGCTAATTATTATTCATTATATATTATAACCAAGGACAACGAGGACTTTAGGATTTTAGGATTAAGGTTTTTATCAATAATAAAATTACACAGAAAAACATTTGATGCATTTCAGGCAATTTTACCCATAATTACCCACTTTTCATATTCAATGGTAACTGTAGGAAAAATTTAATGTGAAATACGTGCGCAAAGTTCCTCTGCTGCACTCAAGAAACCATTCCGCCCTCGCCTACGGCTCGGGCGTAAACGTTTCTTTCGGTGCAGCAAACTGTCACTTTGCGCACTAGTTGCACAAATAACTAGTTTGAGACCCAAATCATAAGCTTCAAGCACACTAATCAGGCCTTGTTTGTATTACAACAGATACCCGAGATAAGTTGCAAAGTTTCAACTCTTGAAAACATATTGTTTAAAAACTCATAATTCCTAAACTTGCGAACTTATTATTATTAATATCAACAAATATAATATACATATTCGCAAAGTCAAGTCATATCTTCGTAGATATCCACAAAGTTAGGCCTTCACAGATACAATAGCTGGAAAAACGTGGAAATCTAAATGAAATGAAATAGATTTCAGTTTTGCTACTTATAATAGGGTTCTGTTGTAATAATAACAAGCCACATAAGCCCTACTTTCGAATGAATTTCTGCTTTGCTGAGCCATAAATTTAATAATACATTGATTCTTATGGGAGTATTCACACTTTCGCAGTCTGCTAATGTGTGAAAACACCTATAAGAAACAATGATATTCTTTTTTATCCAGCAAGAAATTAATTAAAATGTAATATCATTGGTTCTTATGTAATTATTCACACCTGGCAGTCTACCAACGTGTAAAACTTCCCATAAAAGCCAAAATAGGAGAGGGATACATTGATTCTCATGAGAGTATTCACGCTTTGCAGTCAACCAACGTGTGAAACCTTTCATCAGAATCAATGGTATTCTTCTTTCTAACACAGCAGAGATTCATTGGAAAGCTGATCTTTATACAGATTGTACCCAGAAAGTAAATAATGTAATTAATTATAGAATGGAATTACATTATTCACTCTCTGATTGTACTACCAACTTTAGTTTCTGTACCTTCCAACAGAATGTGCTCCTGTTCCCCGGGCTCCGTAGCCCAGGTGACGTCATACTCATCTTCGCTGCTCCAATCACAGCCGCTGATTTTCACACTACGATCCACCACGTCAACCAATCACAGCGCACGCTCAACACAAGTCTCGCTACTTATGGGATGTGCCTTGTACGTTTCACTTAATAGTCATTTATTTGTGTTGCTACTTATGGGATGAGTCTCGTACGTTTCACTTAATCGTCATCTATTTTTATTGCTACTTATGGGATGTGTCTCGTACGTTTCACTTAATTGTCATCTATTTTTATTGCTACTTTTGGGATGTGTCTCGTACGTTTCACTTAATCGTCATTTATTTGTATATAGGTCTACTTTTTGGAGTTTGGTAAAAATTTGTAGAATTGATTGAAAGTCACTCGAAACTTAGTCTCACTACTTCTGGGATGTGCCTCGTACGTTCCAAATTTGTATAATTGATTGAAAGTCACTCGAAACTTAGTCTCACTACTTCTGGGATGTGCCTCGTACGTTCCAAATTTGTATAATTGATTGAAAGTAACTCAAAACTCAGTCTCACTACTTCTGGAATGAGTGCCTCGTAAATTCCAAATTTGTATAATTGATTGAAAGTCACTCAAATTAGTCTCACTACTTCTGGTTTGTGCCTCGTACGTTCCAATCAACTGTCATTCCATTTGGTGACTGGTTTGGAGTTTGACAATCGTTATGCCAATTTTGTGTGGAATATAGATTACAGGTCACACTCAACTATTAAATAGTGTGATCCCAATTAAATCATAGGATGTGTGATTCAAACATAGGATGTACAATTTGTAGTAAAGGTTTTTCTTATCGTCACCGTCAAATGTCATACAAGGTAACTGGCAAATGGAATTGGTCAACTGCTGTATCCGAGAACATAGAAAGAAAATTCTCGTCGACAAAAAACATTCAATCAGAGTTTGTTGATAGGATATCGCAATACACAACTGATGACTTTGAAGTAAAACAGTTCATTTTTTTTAGTAGTTTTTGATTTTTTCACTTTTCGAAAGATCATTCACATAGATTCAAGTCCATACAAAGTTCTATGAAAATAAACCAATATCTATTGAGAATCCCTTAACTATTCAATGTGTTTTCAATGAAAACCAATACGATATTCAAAAGATATGAGAACCCCTCTACTATTAAAATTATTTTCAATGAAAATGAGTTTGATCTTCAAGATAGTTGGAGTTTTGAGCAAACACTTTTTGGGCCGTTTGCACAGTCAAGACTTAAACTGGATTTAATCAGGCTTAGGGCCGTTTGCAGAGTGACAGAATTAATCCTGTTTGAGTTGATATTCCGTTTAAACTGGCGCTTGTTTACCACCCTAAGGGCCGATTGCACAGTGACAGTTTAAACTAAATTTCATTTTAAAATGGATTAAATCCGTATCAAATCTCGATTGTTATAATGTTTTACATTCTGAGTTTAAGCCACCAGCTGATTAAATTCAGTTTAAGCTTTGACTGTGCAAACGGCCCTTAAACTTAAAGTGAGCCACATTATAAAGAACGATACTTGATACGGATTCAATCCAGTTTAAAATGAAATTTAGTTTAAACTGTCACTGTGCAATCGGCCCTTAGGGTGGTAAACAAAGTGCCAGTTTAAACGGAATATCAACTCAAACAGGATTAATTCAATGTTCAGTTTCGTTTGCTATAATATGATTCATATTTAAGATTAAACCACCAGCTGATTCAATTCAGTTTAAGCTTTCATACTGTGCAATCGACAGTGAGCCAAATGCTAACACTACTACGTTCGACGCTAAACCACGTTTACTTGTAGATATGGTTGCATTTATCATAATGTTTTTCATTCGGGGTTTAAATGAACAGCTGACATTTATCCGTTTAAACCGAGTATCTGCATACGGGCCTAAGAAATGTCAGCTGTTCGTTTAAACCCCGAATGAAAAACATTATGATAAATGCAACCATATCTACAAGTAAACGTGGTTTAGCGTCGACCTTAGCGTTAGCATATTATGGCCTCAGTGAACCAAAGCAGAGGTTAACGAACGGTGTCAACAATCTCAACAATCTACACAAAATGCGAACAATCTAACCAGATCTCAATAATCCACACAAAATCTCCATAATCTATAGACACAGAATCTCAATGATCTACACGAAATCTCAATAGAGATAAAACATCCTGCACAAGAATTTAGCAATCAAATCTACCGTCACTTAATAGAGAAATCTCAACTCTAAAGCCTAATTAGTTCCGAACATTGGACAAGGAAACAAAAAACAGGACATGAAAAATTGCATTATGAATTATCATTATTATCAGGCCTAATCGTTGTTATCTTCCAATATTGGACCTTGAAGCTAATACCAGCCGGCTTGCAGTGAATTAACGCATCATTAACATGGAAAGAAAACCTGAGCAATTGCTTCCTTCTAAGATGAAAAATATTGAATTTCAAAGATGAAGAATTAGGGGAAGAATGGAGATTGATCTTCCTCTTCCACAAAGATTCGTATGACTTCGATTTTAGAATGAATATATCAAGATTTGATTCACTATAAGATTCGAAGACTACTAGATTTAGGCTCAACTCACTGATGCGACTCAGGTCGAGAAGAGACTCGACTCTAGTCGAGAGCAGGTGTATTCAAATGGTGACAGTCGCGGAGACTGGAATCGACTGGTCTGAGTGTCACCATTTGGAAGCACATGCTCTCGACTAGAGTCGAGTCTCTTTCTCGACCTGAGTCGCGTCAAGTGTGAGTTGAGCCTTAGAAGACAACTAAAGCAACAAATAAGTAACTCAATGAAGTAACTCAAGTAGGTATGTTCACTCAATATCAAACAGAATAAAATAAAGGAGTTGTTGCTCAGAAATTTGACTAATACTGCTGAAGATTATTTTTGAAGAAATCGACTACAGAGAAAGTATTTACAGAAAAACCAACAGCTAAACAAAGCTACTCAATATTATTCGTTACAAGTAGGCTAATAATTGAGTGGAATATTTCTAATCAATTTATTAATTCAAACCATCTGAATTCAAAATTTATAGTTTTAATGTTTATTTTGGACTAAAATTTTATAATAATTGTACACGTGAAATTCTAACCTTATCTTGGACTTTGTCACCTATAAAATTGGAAGAAAAATAGCACAAGGAATACCTTATTATTTTATCTATCAATGTTATTACATAAGTGTCATTTGCATTGTAAATAAATTAAATAAATAGAAGTTAAAGAAAATATTGTGTCTCAGTGATAAGATTTATTTTACAAGTAGTATGATGTCACATTGGAAAATTTCAGATTGGAATTAGAAAATAGTGTTAAATGTGGCAATGAATCAATAAATGAGATTAGATTGGAAGACGTGAAGTGATTACATTCAAACAGCAATATAATAATACGTGCTTTGAAGCTCAATATTTAACAAAACTTTGATCTCTGATTTTTCTTCATAGACTTCTCAATTCAACTGGTTCAGTGTTGGATATATAGATACATACATTGATAGATACAATATCATTCTAAACTATGAACGATTGGGAAAGGAACAGCAGAGTGATTCACATGAATTGAATGAATAAATATTGATCAAAATTGATTTGAATGAATCAGAGTGTAACTTCATATCATGATGAAACTCTCAATCGACAAAACAGTTCAATCCTTTCCAATGATTATTCAATGCATAAAACTTCATTGTTCTAATTGTATTAATTATTATAGTATTCTAATTTGTATTGTAATTGTTTTTGATGAATAAACTTTGATTTGTAACTTTTATTAACCACACACATGGAGAATATTCATAAATTTGCCATTGAGTATTCATGAAGCAACTATAAAACATTCATAGACAACCAATTTCTCTCTACTTTCAAACCACAGTAGGAGAATAGGTCAGTTCTAAGCCAGACACTAACCAACAATACACAGGATACAAGAATAGTTTATTCAATGCAATGATGACTGTCTTTTATCGATTTGAAGCAGCCACAACAAACCTCTTTCCAGACTGTCAGCACTGATTGGATGGGAAACATTGATGTTATACATGAGTAATACTGACAGTTCGTAGTGAATCTCTAACTGTAGACAGCGATTTGGACTTATTCTGACGACTTTTGTGCTTTACTTGAATTATTACAGTGGGAGTGGTACAGTGTGGTCTAAGGGGTTCAAGGTTACCAACAGAAGAATGATAGAAGATAGGATAAGATAAATTTTATATTATTCTTGTGAACTCGAAACGATTTTTATGTTTCTTATATCATAGTTAAGCAGAGTTGATAATGATGATTTTATTAACCAAAAATAATTTTGGTGTAAGTGCACGTCCAGTGCCAACATACCTGTCATCAAATTTTTGGTTGGGATCGATTTAGTATGTTATTTTGAGCACAAAATCACAAAAAATAAACCGCGGTCACTATTGTTTTTAAAATAAACTAAGTTCAAAGTAGCACAATTTTACATGCATTTAACCTATGAGTAGCAGCCATTCTGATCATTGAAATCATCAAATTATGATATTTCTAATCTGAGTTTTCCTAACCCAAAGCTTTTCCTAACCTGAAGCTTTTCCTAACCTAAAGCTTTTCCTAACCTTAGCTACTTATGGTTGCCACTTTTAGGTTAAATGCATGTAAAGTTGTGCTACTTTGAACTTAGTTTATTTCAAAAACAATAGTGACCGCCGTTTAATTTTTGTTATTTTGTGCTCAAAATAACATACTAAATCGATCCCAACCAAAAATTTGATAATAGGTATGTTGGCACTGGACGTGCACTTACACCAAAATTATTTTTGGTTAATAAAATCATCATTATCAACTCTGCTTATCTATGATATAAGAAACATAAAAATCGTTTCGAACCAATAATATTATTGTTATAATAAATTTTTATTAATATAATAAAAATATAATAAATATTATTGTTGTAATAAATATTGTAATTATTATTACAATAATAATTATTGTAATAGAAAGAATTAAAAACGAAGACGTGAATAAATGTATGTAAATACTCACAAGGAGAATTGTATTTCTCGTCACTCATGTACATCACATGAACTGATACAAGATAAGTCACAAGACAGATACTGATTAAAAAATTGTCAACGTGACAGTCTTTAATCTTGAAATGTATAGAAACTTGAAATCTTCCAAAAGATTTAAAAACCTTGAAAAAGTTGTGAGAATTTAAAATTGCGGTTAAACAGAAACGCGGTTAAAAACTTGAAATTAGGATTTGTAAATTTTAAAATGATTAATATATTATCGATTGGAATTAAATAGAGACGCGAATCACAATTAAAAACTCACAGAAACCGAATAATCTCACGGATTAAAATATTTATAAAAACTGGATCAAATACTGAAACGACTTTAATCAAAACACAAAATTATATGATTTTTTACAAGATGTACACAAAGAGAGAGTTTTCTGATAACTTCATCAGCTGTCTTCACAGAAGCCTACTAGATTATAATAATATAGAATTTTCAATTTTAGGGTACAAAATTATTTTTTATTCATGGGATCGAAAAGTTTATAAAAATCAATCAGGGGGCCTCTTCCAAAGTTTATCAGGTTCATAAAAAGTTCCAAGGCAGGAGGACCTAATTTCATGTCAATAACATCCAAAATACTACAGTCGAAAATGAATAGTTAGCCTCAAGTCTCAACTTGTTTTATTCAGAGTAGTAGGACCAGACTATAGTTGAATCGCTAATTGCAGAAAGGGAACATGTCCAGTTTTCATAATTTTACAGGAGAGACAAAAAACTTATTTAAACCTGGATCTAAACCTGTAGTAAACGATATATTCAAAACGTCGTCATTACAATGCATTCAGTTGGACATGTATCCTTCCTACAGTAAACGATGTATCTTACATTAAATAGTTGATTTAAAAAAAAAAACAATTTTTGAAAAAGTTGGACATGTTCCCTTTCTGCAATTAGCGTTTCAGTTGGGTCTGGAAGGAAGAAAAAGAGTTTTTTAAAAGAAGGCTTCTCTGTTTGGTTTACGTGGCATTTAATCAGAATTAAAACTTAAGAGGCTTTTGAGCAACCAGGACTAAGTTTCATAAGACTTGACAAGACGAACATGGATTATAATATTCAAACTTACTCTTCATCATTCCAACTGCCAAAGTTATTTGAATTGAATCGACAAGTCTCGTAGCTTTAGCTTTCATGATAGCAATGTGGCAACTCGTGAATAATCATAGTCAAGTCCATATATTTAAACTCTCCTTCAATGAATCCAGTATACACTTTCAACGATAAGCTATTGTATTTCTTTTGAGAACAAAGTCACTCTGATAAAGTTATACCCGGTAAGTTACATGGTAGGTAGAGTACATAGTTATGTAAATATGATTCATAAGATCATAACGATAATTCTGATAACAATATCAGTCTGATAAAGTTAAACCCCGTAAGTTATATGGTAGGTAAAGTACATAGTTATGTAAATATGATTCATAAGATCATAATTCATATAATGATAATTCTGATAACAATATCACTCCGATAAAATTATTTATATAGTAGCCATAGTACATAGTTATGTAAATATGATGCATGAGAAATTTTCCTTGTCCAATCTCCTCTATAGCCGATAAGCTTTCAACTATGCACAATCAACTATTTTCTACAGCAACATAAATTTGAAACAATTGTGCTACAAACTAAATAGTATGACCTGCTTTCAACCGCCTATAGACCTACTTTCGGATAGCTTTAATCTCTAATCTGGCCACTAATTAATGTAATGTTGTCCACAGCCTGTGATCTACGCTGCAACCGATTTAATCACCCAGTGTTGAAACCTTGAAGTGAAACGCTGTTACAATCGTTTTGTATGGAACAGAAAGTTTTCAGGATATATAAAGGTGCGTACAGATTCACGCGCCGCGAACATGAGAAATTCACATTTAATCAGCTGATGCCAAGCTTTTTATATCTGTTTCTTACCGTTTCTGTAAAAATACAGATATAGTCAGCTGTTTAAAAGTGAAATGCTCATGTTCGCGGCGCGTATATCTGTAGACACCTTTTTAGAGGCAGTTTTAGGCGAATGCCTGTTGTTTTCACCTGGATTGTCTTCGAATAAATAAATACAATCTGTTTCATCTACTACACTTGTTTCTCCGCAGAAACGAGCAAAGTCTTATCGATTGTGTCAAGAAATAAATAGAAAAGTTTATAATTTTCGAGCCTCGTTCACAACAAATTTAAGCTATCAAATGTATTTCTTGCTTGTCTATTATTTTTATAATTCATAGTCTACATTGTATTGTTTTCAATTTGACAAAATAAGTTTGATTTTGATTTTTTTAATGTTTTGGGGAAAAGTTATGTTTTGTAAAAAGACTTCATAGAATATGAGAAATGTATCTTGTCCGGGCAAGATTTTTTCTCGGGTCACACCCGTGTTTCGGATGAACACGTTGAACCGTCGGTCCCTACTGCCTAAAAACTATCGTTAGGTCATGTGAGATGCCCTGAAATTGAACAGGTGCGACCTGAAATCTCTGTCACCAGACCTGAGCCAGATGATGCTGATGATATTCCACATAACTTGTTGTTTTAAAGTAAGCTTGAGTATCTTTTCAAGTTTTAACATTTTCAATTATTAATACTGTATTTTTCAGTTATCAGTGATGATTAAGTGAATTATTTGATCTTTTATTCATTCTTATAAAAGAAACTTATCATTTTGTTACATCATTATTACTGTACATTTCTATGTTTGGATGATAAAGAAACAGAGATTTTCCTGTTATTGTACTAGTTTTTGGATGAATGAAATCTTTTTCATTTCATTATATTTAATTTGGGTTTCAACTTTTCTAAATTCCTAGTTTATATATATTTTGGACTCAAAATTGAACAAAAATCATGAAGTGTAAACATAACCTATTTTTGGACAATTTCTAGCTAAATTTGGGAAAGGAACAGTTTTTGGGCTTTAAGCCTGTTGTTCCTCTCCCAATCATTCATAGTTGAGAATTATATTGTATCTATCAATGTATAAATAAATGATAATGATTTATGATTTATTTATTTATGATTTATTTATTTCATTGGCAATTACAGATCATAATTATTATAATATGATTGGGGAGAAGACAACAGGCATAGTCCAAAACTGTCTTCTCCCAAATTTTTACAAATAAAAGTTTCAAAAAAGAATAAGGTTAAGATTTCACTTTCACTTCAAAAAGTCCAATTTCCACTTCGAAACTAATGACTAATGATGAGATATGAATGAACATAACCAACTTTAGGAACAGAAGAACCAATGGCAAGTGATTTTGAAACTCAAACTAGTCAGTAGGTGAAGCTGTACTCACGTAGTAACCCTTCCAACTTGAGTACCAAGAGCACGTTACTTATAAAAAATAACTGACTAAATTAGATGATAGATATGAGAACCACTTCTATTGCTTCTAGATTTTCAGAAAAAAAGAATAAAAGAGAAAAAAATACCTAGGAATAATAAGTATTCTGAAGTACTCCTTCGAAATTCATCAATCTATCTATGATAATAATACAGTATTGTCACCACAATTTTTTCTCTGCCAGAGTATAAGTTTTATTTAACACAATCTATCCAAGAATCTATCCAAGGATCATCACCAAGTGACGATTTTCTAAATAGATCCACTATTTTTTTAATCAAACCAAGCTAAAACTGCATGAACGTCAAACAGGCTCTCGACATGTTATTCCCGATCGTAATTGACTTCCAAACAGCCAATTAAACACAACGTATGAGTTGTTCAACTCTAACCCAACTAAAAATAACTGTATACATCTTCCCACTACCTCGACTCCCCCAGATGAAATTCATCAGATATACTGAGAGCAAGAATTCAAGTACCTACTGTACTTCCAAAATTATGATTCATTTCCAAATCATCATCCAATGTATGAATTCTGAAATATGGGTATAATAATATGTATATGATAAATTCAAATTTCAATGAAACATTATCTTAGTAGCCAGCTTAGCAACATAGCTAAACGATTTTCGGGTGTTATGTAGTTTTGGGTCAGGAGAACATAAGTTTGTCTGACCGCCATTATTTGCTAGTCCATTTAGCATTACCCAATGTGCACCGTGGAAATTTCAAACAAAACTTCTATATTTGGATTGTTTTTATGTGATAAATTACAATTTGAAGCAATTTTGGACATTTGTAATGATGAAGATGATTTTGAAAATGTTTTTTTCCTACAGTTACGTTGAAAAGTGGCCATTGCTGCACTGATTACAGAACGCAAAGAATCACTTTTCCGCTCTAGTGCGGCAAAAATTTTTCTGCACTCCAGATTTGCAACATGGCAACGCAAAATACTTAGTAGGTTATATGGAGCAACAGTGCAGCAAAATCAAAATGAAGTTGGTAACAGTGACTGGGCTGCTATAGTGAGCAGAGGTGCAACGAAGCACAACGAGCACAGCATCAATTAGATATTAATAACCAAGGACAACATTTTTATTCAATTTGACAATAAATTAAGGTTTTTATCAATAATAAAATTACACAGAGAAACATTTGATGCATTTCAGGCAATTTTACCCATAATTACCCACTTTTCATATTCAATGGTAACTGTAGGAAAAACTTAATGTGAAATACGTGCGCAAAGTTCCTCTGCTGCACTCAACAAACCATTCCGCCCTCGCCTACGGCTCGGGCGTAAACGTTTCTTTCGGTGCAGCAAACTGTCACTTTGCGCACTAGTTGCACAAATAACTATTTTCTGTGAAATTTGAAAATTGAGTTTCAACCTTCTTCAACCTCAGAATTGTTCCAGCAATCAGATTTTTAACTTAATTATGTGTAACGCTAGTTCGCCTCCATGGTGCACATTGGGTAACGCTAAATGGTCTAGCAAATGATGGCGGTCAGACAAACTTATGTTCTCCTGACCGAAAACTACACAACATCTCAAAGAATTTGGAAATATACAGTATATATCTAGGCGTTTGAGACTCATGAGCTATATATTTGTTGTGTATCTGCCATACGCTAAATAAATAAATCAATGAAACATTTTCCTTGTAATTCTGATTTCTATAAGTTCCTTGATTTCTATTTCCCTTGTATTCTATAACGTATCCCTGGTTTCAAAGTATTTCTAGACTTGTCTTAAACATAGAACATACAAACATTCTTTACTCCTGCCTATTATAGTAGAAGAGTTTCTACTGGCTCGTTTTGAACTTAGGCTAGGCGCACACCCCTTAGTCAAGACAAGACATGGACAAGACAAGACATTTCTTCTTCTTCTTCCTCTTCTCCGACATCATCTTCTTCTTCTTTCCTTTTTGTCTTCTATTTCTTCTTCACCATCACTGTAGACATGATCAGACACGTTTAGTCACACTACTTCACATAGATGCTTATGAAAACATGTCTAATTGCAATGACGAATCAGTGTGAGTTGCGTCACAAGCAACAATGTGAAGTATTGTGACTAAACGTGTCTGTTCTTGTTTTGACTAACTGGTGTGCGCCTAGCCTTAGAACAAATCAAAATATTTACTCTTCATCACAGAAAAAGGAACCCTTGTCCTAGATGTTCTCTACTCCATGCTCTTATCTATTATAGTAGGCCTACTGTAGAAGAAATTTTATAACATAAAAGAGTCTCTCGTCTCTTATTTAGATTATGACAGGATTATGAAACGTATTTAAGAATACAAGATATTGTCAAATATCTTGAAATTAATTATCTGGAGCATTGAAACTATCTCAAATCGTCAACAGATTACAACTTACTAACATTTATGAGTTAACAATAATCATATCAATTTTCAGTTATACAGAAGCCTCCCATGTCACAAGAAGCTATACGAATTGTTTTTTTACACAAATTTTATTCAACTATTCATTTCCCATGACGGATCATAAGAATGGTATGAATCATTACAACTACCAATATGGATTAGACATTAGAATATTGACTCCATCAGATATATAGAAGAATAAAAGTAGCATACCAGACAACCAAATGCAATTACTAGTATGGACTAATACAGTAAGAGGAAATTGCCCATACAAATCTACTGAATACTACAAAATAGCAGAACAAATAGCATGGATTCCGTGGGAAGATTGCTTATACATTCGTACAATATACATGAAAAAATCAATGATTGGATAATAACCATGCAATGCAGATTCGTCCCCCATATTTTATGAAGCATCTTTTTCAACATTATAATTTTTTCTTCTCATTCAACACTATTTTTTCCCTTCTTCTTATTCTTCCTCTTCTCCAACATCATCTTCTTCTTCTTTCCTTTTCGTCCTCTATTTCTACCCGTACTTCTACTTCTACTACTACATCACTTTCTATTTCTTCTTCTTCTTCTTCTTCACCATCAATTTATTCTACTACTTTCCCTCCTTCACCTCCTTCTCCTTCTTCAACCTCGTCTCATGCTCCTCAATTTCCTCCTCATCGCTTCTTCCTCTTCTCACTTCTCAGTCATCTCCATCTTCGTCTTGAACTTTATCCAACATCTACTTCTACTTCTCTTTCCTTATCTTCAGTCTTCCTCTTTCCCTGCTCTTCCACTCTCAAATAATTCCTCTTCCTCTTCTTCTTCTTCTTCTTTTTTCCTTCTTCTTCTTCTTCATCACCATCTCCTCCTCCTTCTCCTTCTTCATCATTTTATTCTTCTACTTTTTCTGCTTCGCCTCATTTTCATTCTCTTTCTTCAACCTCTTCTCATGCCCCTCATCGCTTCTCTTCTCACTTATCAGTCACCTCCATCTTCGTCTTGAACTTTATCCAAAATCTACTTCTCTTCAGTCTTTCCTCTTTCCCTGCACTTCCACTCTTTCAAATAATTCATCTTCTTCTTCTTCTTCTTCTTCTTCTTCTTCTTCTTCTTCTCCTCCTCCTGTCTTCTTCTTCTCCTATCTTCTCCCTATTCTTCTTGTCCTATCTTCTCCCTCTTCTTCTTCTTCTTCCGCTTCTCCTTCTCCTTCTATTTCTTCTTCTTCTTCTTCTTCTTCTTCTTCTTCTTCTTCTCTTCTTCTTCTCTTCTTCTTCTTCTCTTCTCTTCTTCTTCTTCTTCTTCCTCTTCTTCTTCTTCTTCTTTTCTTCTTCTTCTTCTTCTTCTTCTTCTTCTTCTTCTTCTTCTTCTTCTCTTCTTTCTTCTTCTTCTTTTCTTCTTCTTATTCTTCTTCTTCTTCTTCTTCTACTACTACTACTCATTCTCGTACCCTTTAATCCTCATCTCATCTACTCCTATTCGTCCTCCTTCCCTTCCTTTTCCGTCTTCTTCTCATTCATTCTTCATCCTCTTCCTCCTCACCCTCATCCTTCTCCTACACCTCCTCCTCAATTTCAACTCATATCCTAATACTCCTTTACTTCCTATCAATACCATCTTCCTTCCTCCCTCGCTTCCTCTCTCATTCAACAACCAAAATATTTTCCCACAGCCTTTTTTCACCAACAAAAATAACTCCTATATTCATAATCTCTCTATCTATCCTCAATCATCTTTTGGTAGAGAGTTAGTGGGGAGGATATTTTGAATATTCTTTCCGAAGAATGGACATTGATATGTCCAAAGCTCCGCCAATTTATGTAGATGCATAACAATATGATTATTATCTATAGTTATTATATTACAAACTGCTTTTTCATATCATATACAGTTCAATAATTATTTTCTTAGTCTATATTATGTAAATTCATCTATAATTTTGCTGTATTGTAAGCTATTGTATATAAGTGTATAAGCCAGTATATATTGTAATCTACATAAATAAAGTACTCAATCAATCAATCAACAACCAAAATATTTTCCCATAGTCTTTTTTCACCAACAAAAATAACTCCTATATTCATAATCTCTCTATCTATCCCCAATCATCAAAATATTCATAAATCTCACGTTTCAAAAATTTAAAAACCAAGACATATTCATATAGATTATATTAAAGTCGATATAGCAAGATCCACATTATTCAGTCAGCATTGGTTGGATGAGAAGCATTGATCTTATTCAAAAGTAATTTATTCTCACAATATGACCACAGAATAGATACAGAATGGAAACTTGTAATCAAACGCCTATCTACCAATGCTTTTTTACGACCCCAATACTAAACACGTCACTTGACCTTGGGAAGTTCCAATCCTGGTCTTCTGATTGGCTCGTGGCAGTGAACGAGATCAATTGATCCGGATCATAAAGTGATCCGAACCTACCATCAAAACTATTACAATGCGGCGCTTCCTAACAAGATGGCGGATTTTGGCGTCAGGGTATAGCCAAGTTTCCGTACTGTATGTATACTGTGATATGACGTCTGTCTCACTATTTCAATATTACATTTGTAGAGAGCTCAACAGATTTTGTCTATTTTTCATGCGTTTGTATGTGATTAAGAATTATTCTTTCACAGGTTGCGTTTGTCTATTATAGACTTGTTTTACATATTTCTCTTCGAAATTGAATTTCCTACAAGTTCTGTAAAAAAATATTCTATATTTATTGTACATTTATTGTAAATCAGCTTCAAACCTTAAAGAAACTTGTTTTCAGGGACCAAGTTTCACGTATTTCATCACATATATTAAAAATTAGCATACACTTTCGAAAAAGAAGAAGAAGAAGAAATCTGGTGTGGTGCACTCACACAACTTTCCTTGCCGTTATGAAAATTGATTAACTGACGATAGTGTTCCCGCGCATCTCAGGTCTACTTTTCTATCTGAGCCAGCTAGTGACAGGACAATAGCGCTGCAGACACACGAAGTCTGCTATCTCTTCATAGTGAATTATTTAATAGAATCAACAGTTTGCAATTGAATAATCTTATTTTCTCGAATTTCGAGCTTATTTTCAATTTAAGGTGAAAATGCTACTGAACATTTTAGAGATTTTCATGCTCAATCTTTTCCAATTAAAATTTGTCGTTTAAATTATATCTGAGACCTGATAATCAGAAATCTAAAATGAAACTTTGCATAGATGGGGCGGAGCTCCTGAAATTTTTACAGATATGGGACTTGTGGCAGTTGATATAGCTTATCAATTACTATTTTAGGTATAAATTTGATCAAAATCGTTGGAGCCGTTTTCGAGAAAGTCGCGAAAAACCCTGTTTTTTACAACATTTTAGCCGCCATCTTGAATTGGATTTGTTCGAAATTGTTCGTGTCGGATCCCTATAGTGTAAGGACCTTGAGTTCCAAATTTCAAGTCATTCCGTTAATTGGGAGATGAGATATCGTGTACACAGACGCACATACACTCATACACACACACACACACACACACACACACACACACACACACACACACACACACACACACACACACACACATACAGACCAATACCCAAAAATCACTTTTTTGGACTCAGGGGACCTTGAAACGTATGGAAATTTAGAAATTGGGGTACCTTATTTTTTTCGGAAAGCAATACTTTCCTTACCTATGGTAATAGGGCAAGGAAAGTAAAAATTACTAAAGCTACAGGTCTGGAAACGGTTTTATTCAATTTTTCAGTTCATTTTACATAAAGTACGATGAATTGTACATCTTAATTAACAGCCAACAAATACCCGTAGGGCTTCGTTTCAGCAGGGTAACTGAAATTCAGACGAAATCTTTCACCCGGTTTAACTTGGTAACTAAGCATGTTCGGACCTATGTTAGTTAATAATTAGTACTTCTTTCTTTTTTTTTTTGATGTGAGGAATCACGTCCTGACTAATGGGCACCTTTTTCCAGAACACTGTATATTATTATCCATTGAATAGTACCATCCTTCATCCCCCACTACTTTACATTAACATGGAAAACCCTCAAAACACAATAAATTTAGGCTGCCTATGTTCTGCTCCGAATTCACGAGACAAACACACCACAAAAACTCCACAAACACAAAAGATGGCCGACAATGACAACACACCAAAAAACAACACAAAATTCGAAAAAATAACACCGCAACGAATTGCAAATATCCAACTACAGTGAGACATTCACTTCAAACTGTCAGCATTGGTTAAATAGGAAGCAACTATGCTACTCATATAAGGATTACTGACAGGTTGATGTGATACATACACTGAAGACGCAACTCGTGAGGTGAGAAAGAGAAAAAATCTTCTTTCGCCAACAATGGATCTAGCCGGTAACAATGACCTTGAATGAGTAATTTGGCAGTCAGCTGATTATGAGTCGTGCGGTGAAAATTATACAGACCGTGTGCAAAATTAAGGCTCATCATATCCGAGATTCGGGAAGAAATTATTAGCTCACATAATCCGTACTGCATCGAATAGAATTGATGAATAATAACAATAATATCACTATTTCGTTTTTTTCCTTTTTTTTATTAATTCTGTATCAAAATCTGATGTATATTTCTTATTTTATTTTTGCATTTTGTAATAGTTTTTTTTTCATTTTATACTTAAAATCTTTGAAGTGTAATATTTATTTTGTTCAAGTTTATTTATCTTTTGTGACTCGTTTTTTTCTGTAACTGGGCACCCGCCGAAAAACCTTTCGGTTTGGCAGGATCCTCAATTGTTTGTATTGTGAATAAAAAATTTGATTTGATATTGGAGACGCGGGTCCAATATTCTTGACCCAAGAAATGTTGGACGCGGGTCCAAGAATATTGATTGGTTCTATAGAAAATTATCTGTCTGTACAGAATATAGTCTCGAGATGAGTATACTTTAAAATGTCAGGAAAAATTGTTGTAATGAAGTGAAAATCACTTCAAACTCATTTCCCAAGTTTTCAATTTATTGGTTTCTATGGTACATTTATTTATTTCTATATATTACGTCAACCTTCAAAATTTTCAAATAACTATTCCTGGACCAAAAATTAAGTAGCAGAGCAGTGATGTATGATTCCATAACCTAATAATACTTTGAAAAACATCAACTTTCTATAAAAAATTGGGTGGGAAATGGTACAGGCTCAGCCTAGCTTTCCTTCCATGGTAATAATTATATTATGATTCTAGTGTTTTGAACAATAAATGAATATATAAACATGAATAATGAGATCTTTTCGCTGAGGATGATGCCCACATGAGCTCTAGGCTTGTGCATGGGTAATGACACGGATGACGATGAGAGATAAGTAGACCTACAGTTTTAGGTGGGTTCAGAACCACCCGGGAAGCGATTTTACAACTCATGAATCATTTTCACAGGAGTTGACTCAAGCGGTCACCCTTCCAACAGGAGTAGCAGACGTTGACGCAGTAGTTGAGATTATAGACGGTGGGCAGATGGCAGCACTTACAACGACATTAATAGTAGCTAGCTTCTGATTGGCTGAAGCTATCTTGCTTCTGATTGAACGCTGACGTTCTCGCTTCTAATTGGACTGAGCTATGCGACGAGAACTAGTGGATGGAATGGACAATAAATTGTAAATGTAACATCATTGTTCAATTTTGGAAATATTCTCCAGATTTCAACAACTTTAACATCATTGTTCACTTCTGAAAATAATATCCAGATTTCTCATGAGAAATTGTTTTATTCAATTATCGAGCAGAAGCTTTTTCATTAAAGATGTTTAGGAAGTTTAGCAGTTACAGGGATCTCTTAATATAACAGATTATGTTGCCACATTATTAGTTCATTTTATAATTGCCCGTTCAATTTAAGGTTTAATATATTAGTTACTAGCCGTCAGGCTCGCTTCGCTCGCCATATCCGTCTAGCCAGTGGGCTCCGCCCCCTGGACCCCCGACTGGATCGTCATGAAGAATGAGATAAGCAGGCTCGCTTCGCTCGCCTGCATTTTTCATTTGAGCATTTTTATCATATGTTAGGACGATCCAGTCGGGGGCCCAGATTAAACGTCTGGCTAAACGGATATGACGAGCGAAGCGAGCCTGACGGCTAGTAATATAATATTCCCAGGAATAACTCTGATTGAAGTAGCAGTGCCCAATCAATTTTTCCGCGATAAATGCATTTCGATCTTCAACTTGGTGCCAACCTAACAAAGTCAACTCAACCTGACAAAATTATTTATTTAGTTACCAGTAGTTAACAACTGTTTCGTAGAGGTACTCTCTCTAGATTATAGTTCTATATTAACATATGGTATGCACATTTTTCAATTATAATTAACCCTTAGAGTTAAAATATTGCCAAAAGATTTCTCAGTGCGCCTCTAAAGGGCCAACTGAACATACCTACCAAATTTGAACGTTTTTGGTCCGGTAGTTTTTGAGTTCTGCGAGTGAGTGAGTGAGTCAGTCAATGAGTGAGTGCCATTTCGCTTATATATATATATATATATATATATTATATATATATTATATATATATATATATATAGAGAGAGAGAGAGAGAGAGAGATTGAAATTATCTCAAAATCATCTAATGTATGTATATTATATATGTATAGTATATACTCACTGTCAGCATTCATTTCTGTTGTAATGAGTAAAATTTGGATTCTACCTTAGTGAATATGTGAGTAATTTTTACTGTCATTACAATAATAAATTTTTCGGCTAATAAGCACCAATATTTTTCTGCCGATAAGAATAAATAGTGTCTAGTTGAAACTCAATTATCTTGTAGAATTTAGATCTGAGATTCAATTCCTTCGAAAATAACTAGATATTTTCATTACAGTTTGTAGGGGAAGTGTCATGGCCCCCAATAGATCTCTGTATCTCCACTGATTTATTATGCAAATTTTTAAAACTAGCAACACACCTTAAGAGATGCTAATTTGTAGCTCTAACAAACAATGAGACCTCATTATCCAAAACCTCATTCCAAGACTGACATTCAAAGCATTTTTACAAGTAATGAGATTCCTTAATACCTTTCAAGAAATCTCATACATATCACACCTAATTAGTACACTATTCAACTCAACACGTATCAAGTATGTCATTTGCAACATCTAACATCTAACATCTGGTGTATTTAGTATGCATTTATACTTGGATATATTCTAACAAAAGGCAATCGTTTGCCATGTTAGTAAAATAGTATAATTGAAATCAGGGCTATTCGTATCAATCCTAACTCTGAAGTCATTTGTATAAATTTTTACTTCCTGAATTCACATCTTTTATTCTCAATTAAAATTTTCAAATACGTTGATACTGCCACAAGTTTTTCCACTTCTACTTCCAAGTAGGTGACTAGCATTTAAAATATATACTTCACTACTTGTATTCCCAATTTATATTTTCAATTTCAATTCAATTAAATTTCATATTTATCAAATTGCTTTATAACACAAATAATAGAGTCAGTCATTCTATTCACTTTACTAAAAACGTTTTCTCACAGACAAGTGTTTAAGATAGATACTTCTACTTTTATCTCATTTTTTCATCTACATCAATGTGTCTCACCGCCGTGTACTGTTTAAATTAATTTGTCATCAGCGGTCACCAAAACACACCGTGAACCGGGCCACCGTGACAAAATTGTGTCCTGTGTCCACAGAGGCTATAAATTCATTACCACGTCAACCTCTCTTACAAAACTATTGTAATTTAGAACGTTAATTTCAGTCTTTCTCTCTCAGTTCTCTACTCTTTGACAGTCACTCATTCACTCACTCTCTCTCTCACTCCCTCCCTCACACACTCTCTCTCTAATCTGTCGCACTATTCCTCTGTCTCTCTCTAGTCAGACTCCTGAAAACCCTCTATCAATCTATCTATCTTCATCTCTTTTCACTAGAACACGGCATGTGACAACATAGCTTAAAGTTATTTGATTAATGGACCAAAAATAATGAATTATTAGTCAGTGGAATGATATGCAACGAATTGAATGTTATTGTAAGTTTATTTTTCACTGAAGGAGTAAGTGACTGTATACAGGTTTACAAAAATATTATGCTTTTTTCATAGAGCACGCCAGGGGTTGAAAACCTGAATACAGGGAAACTATACACAAATAATCAAATGAAAAGAGACATAATTGGCTTGAAAATGGCATTAGTAGCCGAAATATGTCGACGAAATAATTTAAAAAGGGTATTCAGATTTATATTTTTATTTATACAAAAAAAAATCATTTGTCTAGTTAAGAAATTAAAAAAAATGTTATAAATACTACCTAATGCATACATCAAGATTCTCTTATCAATGAATTTTCACAAAGATGATTAGTAGTTAGCTGACGTATCAAGCTGGGAAAGTTGAGATAAAACACGCCTATTATACAACAGCAGTAGTATATGAAAGCCCCGCCTACTGTGGGTGTATCTTGTCTCGGCCAATAGCAGGATTTCACCTTGACAGGTCAGCCCAAAACAAAATTTTCGGCTCTGTTCACAGTGCATATTCTACTAAACCATTGTCTCTTTTCTTTAGGGCTACTTCCAAATATGAATATAAATCTGAGTACCATTTTCAAATTATTTTGTCACGACATGTTATGGCTACTAAACATGTATTTATCTACTACTCCATGTTTGTGATTTCGGTTAACTAGAGGTTGAAAATGAAATTGAATTGAACTGAACAATAAAAAAAGTTCATATCATCACAACATAAACAGCAAAATCATTGAGTATAAAATTCTACAAATTAAGGAAAGCCCGTCTTGCATGAAAGTTAGCAATGAAATAGACTCAAGATTAAAATAACTGGATCTGGAACAAGTGAACTAAATTCAGAAATTAGAAAGAAGAAAAACGTCAGTGAATCAACCAATAAATTACAACAATTAAAAAGACAAAAAAAAGAAGAACAAGAAGAAGAAGTAACGACTTATGAACAACAAATTACTGTAGCATAAAAGTCGGGTAGAGGAGATATTCATGAACAATAAACAACAGGATAATATAAGGAGTAGATGAACTACTTTTGGCCTAGTCATGAGTAGCTTTAAAAAAATGAAAATTTATAAGAAAAAACGAATACAAGGGAGCTGTAATGGGACAGAAATATAGGTAGAAGATCATATTTTTAAGCTACACTCAACTATAATGCGTCTAATATAAACGGTGAACTACATTCAACAAAATGAAATTAGAAACACAAACTTAATGAACCAACCAATAAATCACGAAAATAATTGGGAGCATCAGAGTGAGAAAAAAAGTGAACCCAACTCAACAACAATTAATTCCAATTGAGAACAAAGAAATTGAGAACAAAATACAGAGAATAGCCCACTGAAATTCTTCCAGACTGAGCAATTAGTTCAATTAAAAACTGAAGAATTAAGAGCAAATCTACAGTGAATGAACCAATAAATCACAACAAACTTCTCTGACATAAATGTGGAAACTGTAGGTATTTTAACGGTAGGTGGATTTCTGATATATACGACACGTTATAAGCACTGATATATTTCCGCCAGTTATATACTTCCGTTCTGCCACAAGGAAGTACCAATTTTCGAATGGAATGCGTGTAGAGGATTGATTGATTGATTGATTGAGTACTTTATTTATGTAGATTACAATATATACTGGCTTATACACTTATATACAATAGCTTACAATACAGCAAAATTATGGATGAATTTACATAATATAGACTAGGAAAAATAACTATAGAACTGTATATGATATGAAAAAGCAATTTGTAATATAATAACTATAGATAATAATCATATTGTTATGCATCTACATAAATTGGCGGAGCTTTGGACATATCAATGTCCATTCTTTGGGAAGAATAATAAAAATATCCTCCCCACTAACTCTCTACCAAATGGTAGAGAGAGGAGGAAGGAGAGTGGAAAGGAAATGGAGAGAAGAGAAAGAGGATGAGGGGAATGAAGAGATAGAACAATATTACTCTATAATAATTAAACCGTAATCATTTAAAAACTCTTTACAGATGAGAAAAATGAGAAATTCCATTTGTTCAAATACTTTTAATAATATACCTATCGTGTCCACATTTATGTGAGAGAAGTTTGTTGTTATATATTGGTTCCACTTCTTGTGTAGTTGGGAAGTTGATATTGTGGTATTTATTCATATTGAATGAAAAAGACTAAGAAATTGTCAAAAACCACTGATTTATTGATATTTAGAAAGTTTCGGTTATTACACCATTGTCAATCTCTGATAAACCGAAACCGGTCTTTCTAATTATCAATAAATCAGTGGTTTTTGACAATTTCTTAGTCTTTTTCATTCAATATATTGGTTCATTCACTGTAGATTTGCTCTTAATTCTCAAGTTTTTAATTGAAGTAAATGCTTAGTTTAGAAGAATTTTAGTGGACTATTCACCATATTTTGTTCTCAATTTCACTGTTCTTAAATGGAATCAATTGTTGAGCTTGGTTCACTTTTTTCCCACTCTGATGCTCCCAAATTATTTTGATGTATTGGTTGGTTCATTAAGTTAGTGTTTCCATTTGTTCAAATACTGTTATTAATAATTCTGAATGATTAAATAAATAATAAATAAATAAATATACAGTATATCAAATACGCTATATTTTGTATTCAATTTCACTGTTCTTAATTGGAATCAATTGTTGAGCTTGGTTCAATTTTTTCTCACTCTGATGCTCCCAAATTATATTCGTGATTTATTTGGTTGGTTCATTTAGTTTGTGTTTCCATTTTTTCAAATAGAGTCTACTGTTATTAATAATTCTGAATGAATAAATAAATAAATATAAATAAATAAATATACAGTACCTATATCAAATAAAGATTCATTTTCTCACAGAAAAATATAAACTTTTTAAATTTAATAAACTATACAAACTTAGAATAAAAAGTCAAAGTTATCTTTGACAAAATTGAGAAAATAGTTTCTCAGAGTGTTCAATACAGATCGATAATGGTGGAGTAGAACCCATTACTATTTTCTGTAATAAAACTAATAGAATGTGAAAATTCCAAGTCGTTTCATTAAGAATCTATGTAAACAATAGCGTCAACTTCAGTATTAGGCCCGGTTGCACAAAAGCTGGTTAAATTATAACCGTGATTAATTTCACGAGAATCAATCAGAGAAGGCGGTTTTGAAAAGACGGCTTCCTTGATTGGTTCTCGTGGAATTAATCACGATTAAAATTTAATCGGCTTTTGTGCAACCGGGCCTATGTGTAAAAGATTTATATTTAATGAAAAAGGCTAAGAAATGTCAAAAACCACAGATTTATTGATACTTAGAAAGACCGGTTTCGGTTATTACACCATTGTCAATCTCTGATAAGCTTATCACACCATTGTCAATTATTACACCATTGTCAATCTCTGATAAGCTTAACAATGGTGTTATTATTGACAATGGTCAAAAATATATTTATAATTGACAATGGTGTAATAACCGAGACCGGTCTTTCTAAGTATCAATAAATCTGTGGTTTTTGACAATTTCTTAGTCTTTTTCATTCAATATGAATAATTACCACAATATCAACTTCTCAACTACACAAAAAGTATAATATCACCATTATGAAACAGAAATTTATCCTTTTATATTGTATGTTTTGTTGGCAGGTAGCACCGAAAGGCCTAGGTCACGTGACGACAATGATGTGCGGTTCCTGTTCGAACGAGAACGCCTACAAGAACATCTTCATCTGGTACCATTACCACAATATCAACTTCTCAACTACACAAAAAGTGAAAGATTGATGTTCAGTTCACTATAACCATTGACGAAGAGATGAAGTTTTTAATCAATCTTATCTCTACCCTACAACACAGAAAGGTATTCTCTAAAAGTGTATGTTCAATAGCCATAGAATCCTGAATAAATAGGATTCAGTTCCTTACAGAAAGAAAGGTATTCTATTAAATTGTCATAAAGAATGTTCAATCGTTTTAGAATCCTGAATAAATAGGATTCAGTTCCTGACAGAAAGAAAGGTATTCTATAAAATTGTCATAAAGAATGTTCAATCGTTTTAGAATCCTGAATAAATAGGATAAAGTTCCTTACAGAAAGAAAGGTATTCTATAAAATTGTCATAAAGAATGTTCAATCGTTTTAGAATCCTGAATAAATAGGATACAGTTCCTCATCAAGCTTTGTCCCATTAGCGAGTTCCATCCTCTATGGATAATGACAAAGTATTTCAAATACGCGTTTGGCGGGGAGAGAATTCCGTAATACGGTTTACGAATACCGTATTACGGTATACCAAATCATTATACATACAACAATAGTGCTAGAAACACGTGCGTATCATACTAGAATTTAACTGATGAATTGATAGTACATGGCTAATATATGGCGCCAAATTACAGTCCTCTGTTTCTCATAATAAAGCAACAACCAACATTAATCTTGAGACTGGTGGACATCTGAATGGAATATGTGAGGCATAGAATTCAACTGTAGAATTGCTACTGAAATTATTAGTGAGGAAGAAGAGAGAGAAAGAGTGAGTGAGAGAGAGAGAACGTGAAGAAATTGAGAGGAAGGGAAGAGGGAGAAGCAGAGCAAAGATTTCAAGTGTAGAACAGCTACCAGATAGAATGTAGAGTGGAATAGGAAAGATGATGAATAAGAAAGAGAAGAAGAATGAAAAAAGAGAAGGAAGAAAGACGAGGATAAAGAGCAGAGAGGAATGAAGAAGAATTAGTTCAACGGCTAATGGAATAATGAGTGAGAATTATAAGAATTATGAGAAGAAGAAAGAAGAGGAAGTAACAAAGAACAAGGAGGACGAAGAGAGAACATAGTAGTAAAATTAATCATATTCATTATAATAGATTGAAAGAGAAGGAGTTGGAAGGAAAGAGCAATTGACATGGGAACGAGAATAGCTTGCAACAGGAATAAGGAAATAATATGATGAGCAAGACTGATGAAAATATCGAAGAGTTTTAAGGTAGGCCTACTGTAATGACGAATGTGATAAGAGAGAGATGGAAAATTTGAGAGAAGAAAATAAGATGAAATAATAATGGAGAAGAAGAAGAATAAGATTATGAGAGGATCTCAGATTGGAAAGGAGCAATGAAGCAAGAAAAACAAGGAAAGTATAAACATGGCTTCATAAAAATGACAAAATGTTGTAGAAAAACGACGTTTTGTCAATCCAAAACAGAGATGATGAACAACAAGAAGAGGGAGAAATCGAAGAATGAAAGCAGACGAAAGCGAGGAGAAAAGGATAACAAAAAGCAAGGTTAACAGGAACGAAATGAGAAAGATGACGAGAGAGAGAGTGATATGTACGTGGTAAGTGAAATAATAACGAGTTTTGGCCAATCTAGAGCAAGTGTCTCTCTTGATTAATTGAAATACCGAGAGAAAAGAAAAAAAGAGTAGTCAGCAGATGAGAGAAGAGAAGAAGAGAAGGAAAGAGAAGATGATGATGATGATGAAGAATAAGAATAAGAAGAAGAAGAAGAAGAAGAAGAAGAAGAAGAAGAGAAGAAAGAAGAAGAAGAAGAAAAAAAGAAGAAAAAGAAGAAGAAGAAGAAGAGAAGAAGAAGAAGAAGAAGAAGAAGAAGAAGAAGAAGAAGAAGAAGAAGAAGAAGAAGAGAAAGAAAGAGAAGATGATGATGATGATGAAGAAGAAGAATAAGAAGAAGAAGAATAAGAAGAAGAAGAAGAAAAGAAGAAGAAGAAGAAGAAGAAGAAGAAGAAGAAAAGAAGAAGAAGAAGATGATGATGATGATGGAGAAGAAGAAGAAAAAGAAGAAGAAGAAGAAAAAGAAGAAGAAGGAGGAGGTGATGATGAAGATGATGAAGAAAAAGGAGAACAAGTGTGTGAGAAATTAATGGCAGAGAAAGACAGAGACAAACAGAGAGAGAGTAAGAGAAGATTTCGTTCCTCTCTTGGAGATACGGAACAAAGACTATCCTCAGCTAAGAAGCTCTTCACACAAGATTGTTGGATTGGACAACAATTGTCGGAGAAGAATGAGAAGAATGGAGAAAGAGAAGAAGAGTGCGGTTCTAATTTGACACTGTCTGAGCTGTAATTCAATTTCAGAGCTCCTGGGTTTTCTATAAAACATGAATGAGGGAGGATATTACTCAAGCCACCACTCCAAGGGAAAATGTCTAGAGGTATCAAAGTTGAGGGAGATTTTCTATTCACAAAACTTTTCATAAAGTAGTAAGATAATTTACTGAATAGTAGTTGAGGTGATATTCATAATATAAAGGAAGACTTAAAATTCCCTGAACAAGATCTAGTGAACCACATTACTAAAATTAGTAAATTTGTAATGATGGATCACTATCAAAACTGAAACTACTTCATAACTTTAATAAATTGGAGGTGAAGACAATTTCAAATCTGAAACTCAATAGTGAAACTGTGAATATGTAAGAGAATAGTGATAGACTAGTGTCACTACTCAGTACTTACTTTGAGGGTTAAGTGTAAGAGAGGGCCGACTGCACCCTAACTTCGCCCTCCTAGGTCAAAATAAAAGCAGTCATTCAATTGCACTTCAGTACTACACAGAAAATCTGGTTTACCAAGTGTTTCCTAGGTCAAGGTAGATCTTGAAGGTGTCTTTTTCAATTAATTAGGTCATGAAATAAGCCAGTCATTGATCATTATCATAGAGTAAAGATACTGCTTAATTTATTTGTCTCTGGCAATACTCTTTTCAATTAGGCCTATACTTCCTTCCCAAACTACCAAAACACGACGACATTCTTAGTGATATAAAAAAGCATTACAGTTGAAGCAAGAGAAGGATGTTATAAGTGTGAAAGAAGGATATGAAGAAAGAAGAAGAAAAAGATTAAGAAGATGTTTGAGACAATCAATCAAGAAGGTGGAAAAAATACTTAAGAATACAGAGAAGAAAACAAGAAGAAAAGGAGTGAAAGAAGAAGAAAATCAGAAGAAAATCTAACTAGGCTAAATAAAAAGTAATGATAAAAATCCATAGATAACAAACAAGCGAGAGACAAGGACGTAAGATTCAGTGATAATACAAGGACGCCCTCTTTCTCTTTCTCTCTCAAAACACTGTTAACACCTGGAATGAATGACTGTGTTCCAAATAGAGAGGGTAGAGCAGAGGAGAGAGGGGGTTTCGTCACGTGACACAAGAAAAACGCAGCCTGACATTGAGTGGCTCAACTCGTGATCTGCAGTGAGGTTCATTTCAAAATGTCAGCATTTCTTATAGATAACATCAATGCTGCCCATTCAAACAATACTGACAGCCTGCAGTGAATCTTACTTTAATTACGTTTGTAGAGTGGATATTGATGTTGTGGAAATAAATTAAAATAAAGTGGATTTTTTGACAATATTTCAAGTCTCTCTTCAATCTCACTTTATAAACAAAATGGTAATATGCAGCACAGTGCAGTAAGACAATCTTCAGTACTATACTGTCATCTTCAATGACCTCAGCAGTCAATTTGATGTCATTTCAAGCACAATTTGTATGGGATATAAGTGGAGGCGTCTGTCACATGCTTTGTTATACCGGACACAAACTAGGTTGCAGAATTGTCATATCTGTGGTACCGTAATAGCGATGGTAATAGTATCATATATACAGTATAAAATATAGCAGTAGTATAACATATTATGATAATAATGTGATGGCATAGTGTTTGAAGATTTTATGGTATAACAGTAAAATAATATGTGGCACCTGTCATCTTTTTTTTGTTCATTCATCTTTTTCTCTCTCTCTCTCTCTCTTTATTCATTCATCTTTCTTTCTTTCATCTGGAGTCATTTTATTCTGTAACCTGGTTTCAAGTACAGAGAGGGCAACACGGATTCTAATATTATTTTCAGAATACTACATACTCTTGAAAACGGTTCATGATACAGAAATAGAGAATATATATATATATATTATATATTATATATATATATATATATATATATATATATATATATATATATATAGGTTCCTATGATACAGAAAACAGCAGACGTCTTGCTTCCCAACCTTTAATAACTGTACATATTATATATTCTATCTGATACATTCAAATATACGGATTGTAATACTGGTTCGAGAACAGAGCTATTACGGCGATACCGTATTGAAGATGTCCTGCTGTACAATTTTTACTGTACTGTATTATATTGAAATGTATTATATTTTCTGATATTCTTTGTTGGCCTCAATTTCGTACAATACGTTGTAGATCATCTTCATTCTTGCAGAGGGAAACTGTTATCTTTTCTTTAAAAAATGGATAGAGTTTTTGTAAGAAGAGAGTTCTTTATCTCATTACTATTACCAGAAGCTACATGGATTTGGTAGGATACTGTCACACTTATCGATATTATAATATTACGATATTAAGACCATCGATATACTGTAAACTATATTCTGAGAAAGTACTGAGTACAATTCGCAATAGATCTTCAATACATTAAGGTGCGTACAGACGGTCGCTCTGCTCCGCAACCGAACGTCACTCCAGCAGAGCGATTGATGATCGACCGGCGAGCAACAATGGTTCGACCAGGGAACGCGAGAAGATGTAACATCTTCCGTAACGTTCATGATGGGTGCGTGGGCGGTGCGACTGTGGTTCGATGGTGGTACGAGGGCGGTACGAGGGAGCAGCGTGCTCGGTGCGGGTTGGAAGCACGAATATGTGTACGCAGCTTTACGTTTATTAGTATCAATAATACATAGGGAAGATTTCAAGACTTTCAAGTCACATGGTATTCCGTTATTTTGTACTGTATAATCAATCCCGGTAGCTTAATATTCAGTTTACTCGATACAATGATCAGCAATATAGAATAAATAAAGATAATATAAAGAAAATAAAAATCTCAGTACCCTTTTTTTAAAATATTTTATCACTACATGTTTCGGACATTTATGCCATTTTTCATAAATGTCCGAAACATGTAGTGATAAAATATTTCAAAAAAAGGGTACTGAGATTTTTATTTTCTTTATATTATATTACAAGTAGCCCTATACAGAAAAGAGATAATAAATAAAGAGTATTCAGTTGAAAAAAGAGCTAGCCTGGAAACAGTTCTAGCTGAGTAAGTTACAAGAATCAAAGTCTTGTTTCTGAGCCGAAATACCTCTTATAATCTTCTAATCTATGTACTTCTAGCTCTCATTCGGAGGATAAATTATTCATTCATAGCCTATGATTCATAGGCTAGGACAATATATTACAGGCCAAGAGTATCAAAGCAAGAATTTCGATCGACCAATGAGTAAGATAGAAAGATTAGCAGTAACAAAGCAAGAATGTAGTTTCCCTATTAATCAAGTAATCAGAGTCAGTATTAGAAGTGGGTACTTGACAAAGTAATTAATGCAAGTTGAATAAGAGAAATAAATTGAATCAATTATTAGTCTTAAACATGTGATATCTCTCAACAAATCTCTTGAAATCAATTGAATTCAACAACAAACATGGATGTTCAAATGTTGTATCAAAATATAATTCAATATGAGACAAGAATAGAATCTAAGAAATATTCTAAGAATCTAAAGAAGTACTGTAGCATAAATAGAAGAAAAATACGACTGTTTCAAAGAAACTTAGCAATCTACTGTACATCAATAACTCATGCACAAGATATAACGACTCAATCCACGAACTATTTCATAAATCGAAAAGAAATGTTAGTGAGAAAATATTGGCCAAAAATAGTAGAGTCTCAACCAAATCTATATCAACAACCTACAGAAATAAGTCATGCACAGATTTGACCGGCGTTGTAATATTGCCAGATCATTAATAAACCAGTTGCCAGATCACCAATAAAATCATACAAAACCGTAAAACAGTACTATCCTGCAGTAGACTAAATCACTAAATACTAGAGACATTTCCAAAATTAAAGAGTTGAAGAATTGTAAAAGAACATTTTTTTCTAGAATATCGCACACTTCTACAAACGAGAAACTAACTAGACAATTCAATAAAAGAGTTCTAAAGAATGTATCTGATTTTAGAAAATATCAAGAACAATTTAAAATCATGTATAAATATACTGAAAGAGACATTCTCTACAGTGTTGACGAAAAAACTAGCAAACATACTACATTTCAGAGCAACCAACAGAAACTTGAAGTAGAGATGTAAGTTTGGTTCCTCATAAAACAATAAATGTTGTCTAATCACATCCGGAGATGCTGCTATCAACATCAACATCATCTTGAAAACAAATCGATACAATGCCCACGCCTAAGCACAACATTAGGTTAGGATCTCAGACATCATCTTCCATACAAAATCCTAACGAAACTGAAGAAGTTTTCAACAATGATAATTGATGGGAAGGGGGTTTAGACATGCAGCATCCAGAATATAGACAGTAAATAACAAACCTAATGCACTAAAACTGCAACAATTTATATCGTTGCTGCACTTTATTGCATCATAGATGCAACCGCACTCATTAAACCTGGTTTAGTTTAGCATTAAACCCGGCTTTAAAAACAAATGTGGATCAATATAGCGCCGCAATTTCACTTGAATTACACTGGCTGGGGGAGTACTAACTGTACCTACTCCATATTTCACATAGCACTGTAAAGCCGATTTTGTTTGGTAAATTGATGTAGAAAACACTTAAAAATTGTAACCAATTGATCACTGTAACCAAAACTACTCACTACAAAACACACCACAAATATTTGGCCACATTTCGTGACGTAACTTGACAAAGACGGTATAACAGGATGGATGAGATAATATTTAATCCGATTCTACACTGGCTCTAGCATCATACAATGTTGAAGACCATCTTCCTTTCGCAACTCCCCTCTTATCAGTGCCAACTGCTCATGCGCTGAAAAACAAAACAGCTAGCGCTGTCTGGTGGCGACTCGGTGGAACTAGCAGAGCGTTGACGTCATACGCGCCCGCCAGTGATTCAAAGTTGTAGACTATTATTTGTGAAAATTTGCCGGCTATTTTTGTAACCGTCGTTTGAAAGATTGATAAGCTGTTATCAGAATTGGTTCAGAGGTCGAGCGGAGGGTGAAGGTCGTAAGTGGGATGGATGGAGGAAATTTGAATAGTTTGAGCAAATATTTAGAAGATTGGAGTTTAGAATACATAATATAAATATTTATTTATAGTTTAGAATAAAAGATAAATATCTAGAATATTATTCATTGATAATGTTGCATGAGAATATTTAAATGAAATTTACTTGATTTTACAAAAACCTGAAAACTGATAATGGAATAATAGAAACTGATTTGATTTAACAATATCAAGAATAATTGAGATTCAATTCGACGGTTTGGCATTTCTCTTAATGTTTAAATGTTTGTATATGTTCATATGTTTACATGTTGCACATTTACGGCGAAACTCGGTAATAGATTTTCATGAAATTTGACAGGTATGTTCCTTTTTTAATTGCGCGTCGACGTATATACAAGGTTTTTTGAAATTTTACATTTCAAGGATAATATAAAAGGAAAAGGAGCCTCCTTCATACGCCAATATTAGAGTAAAAATCAGACTATAGAATTATTCATCATAAATCAGCTGACAAGTGATTACACAGATGTGTGGAGAAGCCAGTCTATTGGTGTATTTCCATAAGGTCTGTAGTTCCAATCAGGCACTTGTGGATGAGAATACTGCGTGAGGTCTACTGTTCACAGAACTACTAGTTATAGAGAATTCATTCCAGTTTAATTATAGATTTTCAAGTTTTACAAGAGTCTGATTCCAAGAAGGTTACTATAGAGCTAAACACTCTGAACAACAACAGCATCAGGCGTCCCATAATAAATTCCTCTTTATTGAGTAGTAATATGAATGAATTTGGGTTTACTAATAGAATAAAGATTCTATAGTGAGGTCCACGTTATAATGGCAGTTTTTGATTAGCAATGGTATTGCTATCCTTGTCTATCATTCAACAAAGTAGACAGCGCTATCTCTTTTTCGCTTTGCTCTGTTTTGAGATCGTTTTTCAACAATGTAGGATTGATAATTAATTAACAAAATATTCTATATTAATTATAAAAATTCATTATGAAATTATTGAAAAATATGATTTCTTGCTCAATAAAATATAATTGATTATTTTAAACGAGAATGAAAAGTTAATATTACATCAATAAACCTGTATCAGCTACCGTCTATAGAAGGCATTGAGAAAGGTACTGCCTACCGTCAGCTACGAGAATATTTACGTCAGCTACCGTCTATATAGTGAGGTCCACGTTATAATGACAGTATTTGATCAACTTCGGTTTTGCTATCCTTGTCTATCATTTGACAAAGCCGGTGGTACTATCCTTTTCTAGGTCCACAACGATGACAATTATGTTTTTGACAGTGTAAAAACATAATTAATTAATGCAGAGAATCGGCATCGCTATTCTTCTATCTTTATCCACTGCCATTATAAGGTGGACCACACTATAGAAGACAAGAGAAAGGATCGGCAACGTTAATCTTCTATCTTTCTCCACTACCATTATAACGTGGACCTCACTATAGAATCAGAGACAAACCAATATCAAACGAGTATAATGTTCTCTCTGCTAGAATTAACCTAATAATTTGTTCAATCATGATGAAACAAAGATGGTGGTGAAGATATGAAGAGGAATGAGGGAAGAAAAAGAGAAGTTGGAAGAAAACTGAGAGTTTATTCAGATGGAGTTGAAGTTAAACTAATAATGTAGGAATTTCTTGGATACTTTCTGAGAGCACTGTAGAAATAAAATGATTTTGAATGAGTGTTACAAAAGGGAAAATCGGACATTGATGGGCGAATGCACCATCTCAGTTCAAATGTAGTTATAGTGAGGTCCACGTTATAATGGCAGTGGAGAAAGATAGGAAAACAACGTTGCCGAACCTGTCTTGTCAATGTCTTCTATAGGAGGTAGCTGATACAGGTTTATTGATGTAATATTAAATGTTTATCGTTTAAAATAATCTATTACATTTTATTAAGCAATAAATTATATTTCTCAATAATTTCATAATGAACTTACATAATTAAGATGAAGTATTTTGTTAATTATTAATTCTACATTGCTAAAAGACGATCTGGCAACAGAGCAAAGCGAGAAAGAGATAGCGCTATCCGCTTTGTTGAATGATAGACAAGGATAGCAATACCATTGCTAATCAAACACTGCCATTATAACGTGTACCTCACTAAAGATCTGGTGTACATACACATAGCATCGGAGGAGGAAAAGGATGACGTCAGAGCTCAAAGGAACAAATTTATAATAAAATGATTGTAAATGAGGGAAATGATACCATGAGGGAATGATTGTGAATGATACCATTGCTAATCAAACACTGTCATTATAACGTGGACCTCACTAAAGATCAGGTGTACATACACAATCGGAGGAGGAAAAATATGACGTCAGAGCTCAGAGGAACAAATTTCCAATAAAATGATTGTGAATGAGGGAAAAATCGGACATTGATGCACCATCACAGTTTAAACAGAGTTGGATCAGATGTAGTACACACCCAATCAGATGAGGAAAAGAATGACGTCAGAGGAACAAATTTCCTGCAATTCTACTGCACTCAAACCACTTTGTCACGGACCAGTTGGCTAATAATCTCGGCCTTGCTCGGAGTCTGCGACTACAGTCACAGTCAAAGACTGACTAAGTGACCAGGAATGTCGCTAGAGTTGACTATATTTATACAGTTGACTCTACAGAGTGGTATATACAGTTAACTATACAGCACTTCAAACTCATTCTGTCTTGGATAATCCATTCGACTTGACAAAAGCCGTAGTCTGTTAAGACATGGCTACAATTTACTGGCAAAACTTGAGAAAAGATTCAATATTCCAACAAACGAGTTTGAATTTGAGATTGGAACTATGGGAACATATATCTCACAATATTTTTCTTCTTTTCAGTTTTCAATTTGATTTTAAATTTTAGTTTGTATATTTCTGGACTCGGAATTTGATTCAAAGTGAAGCAACATAACCTTTTAGACATTCATTGGCTGACTACTATCAAAATTCGGAAAGAGGGCAGTTTTGGGCTAGCCTGTTGATCCTTTTCTATGATTTCATTGTTTTTAGTTGAGTGTCTAAAGGTGCGTACAGATATACGCGCCGCGAACATGAGCAATTCACTTTTAATCAGTGAATTGCTCAAGTTCGCGGTGCGTATATCTGTACGTACCTTAATAAATAAATCGAAATTCATAATATTCATTGAAGCTTGCCTGACCTGGATGCTACAAGAATGACATGCATGAATAAGATGGCTATAAATTAGAAAACAAGATTGTTATGAATGAATGAGATATGGTGAAAATTTACTTTGTTCCTGTAAACAGCAAACAAAAAATTGAATAAGAATATAGTATTGTTGAATTTACCTCGGTTAAGAGCCGGCAGGTACATCCTAAGTCTCGGACTTTTTCCATGCGTTCCACCCTGGGCCACATGATAGAGACAGTCGGACACTTCCCCTCTTGCTTCCAGGTACACTTCCCCCTCCACCTGACCCCCCTTGCACCCCCCACCATCCTGATTGCCATGGCACCCGGTGAGGGGACGAGGTGGAGGGGAAGAAAGCGATGCACTAGCTGATGCATCTGTCGCCGTTGTGGGGTGATGCAGTTTGCAACGATGCACTTTTAGCAGCAGCTGTTTGAGATTCAGTTTGCAGGGATGCACTTTTGGATGCAGTTTTAGCATCAACTAAATGCAATTACTGAGATGCAGTTGGTTGGTGGATGCAGGTGATGAGATGCAGTTTGCAATGATGCACTTTTGGACGCAGTTCTAGCAGCAGCTGTTTGATGCAATTGAGATGCAGTTTGCAACGATGCACTTTTGAATGGAGTTTGTTGATGAATAACGTTTAGAACGATGCAAGTCTAGCAGCAGATGTTTGATGCAATTATCGAGATGCAGTTTGCACCGATGCACTTTTGGATGCAGTTCTAGCGACAGCTGTTTGATGCAAATACTGAGATGCAGTTTCCTGGTGGATGCATATGTTGAGATGCAGTTTGCAACGATGCATTTAATGGATGAAGTTCCAGCAGCAGATTTTTTATACAACTTTTGAGATGCAGTTTGCTGGTGAATGCAGTTGTTGAAATGTTTGGTATAGGCCTACAGTTTGCGAGGATGCACTTTTAAATGCAGTTAACTGCTAATGAAGGTGTTGAGTTTCAGTTTGAGATACAGTTTCACACATTAGGTCCTGTTTCGTATGTTCCTCACATAAAACATAGTACTAATTCGTTGAAATCAGTCTTTTCATTGAGTGTTCTCTTAAAACTTGTCAAGTATTTTCGATGAATACGACACTCCACAAACCTTCGTCGTCTTTATCTCCTGTTATTTAATTGCATGATTTCACAGTTCTATTATGTATCATCGCACAGTTGAATGAAACTTCCTTCTCATTCCTTTGAATGAAAGTTCAATTTTTGTAGCTTAGTAGTCTATCAGGTACTACACAATGAGTATTATATCCTAAATTGTAGAATAGTCACTTAGATAAAACATAATTTTCTATATCCATTTGATTCCGTTTTTGAGCAAATTCGTTTCGTTGCAGAAGATGAAAAAAGTCTTCACTGTTCCAAATCACATTTCACACCTCAATTCGATCGTTCAATATCATTCCACATTAATTTTTGGTGCATATATGTTTCAAGTATGCTAGAGTTCTTTAGGATGCAGTCTTTCAACTTGTTTAAGAAGTTCTTGTTTACCATATTATCTACATTGAAAACAAATGGATTCAGATTCACCTAACATGTTCTAGAACTTCATGATATGAACTTTCGCACACCACTGCGATTCGCATGACAGAAGCGGAAGAATTTTCAAGCTGTGGTTAAACGGTCTCATGCGATTCGCAGTGGTATGCGAAAGGCTTATAGCGATGACCTAACAGCATATATAATTTATTCCTACAACTCAAGATTGTGTGATTCAAACAGATCGAGTTAAATTTTGGCAATTAATCGAGCCTACTTTAAATTATAGCATTACTATCGAGTCAGACATTTATAAGATCAGAAATGAGATACTTAATGCAGTTTTAGCTTGAATTAATTTAGCTCTACTTGATTCAAATCTTCATCTTCGTGCATGAATATATCCTCACTGTACGACCTAACATTCGATTCAATCATATCATATCCAGATCACAAGCCCTTGGAGGAATTCATGCCAATTTCAAATTGTGGTCAAACTATCAAACTGAAAGACCAGGATCCTTTCAAACCTGATATATACTGTACATATGCAATTCCAGTTCAATATGCAGTTCCAGCATAGAATTAACTAGCTGTTAATCTATCTTGTTGTTGTTTATCTTTAGTTGTTGGTCTTAATTCAAATGAATCCTCATCATAATCGACATCCATAAACATGAACCTAACATCCTAAAAATGCTAAAACTATACATACAATATATGAAGACGATATATGAAAGTATCATAATACAGTCGAAATTCCGAAATAGTGAAGAGCCCCGTGATGAAGTAGTCAATCCATTTATTACGAACTAGATGATGTATTTTCCAAATATTGTTTCATGATAAGTTTTTCATCTATGAAAACGTTGAATAGATGACAGCAAGGAGTACTTGATGCCGTGAAAACTTGACATACAGTACTTCATTTCAGAATCTCAAGGATTGGTCAAAATATATACTTGATGGACTGAAAAATTGACGAACTGATGTACGAAACTCCGTTAAGTGAAAGACACGACTTCCATCTTCTAAACAATATCACCATCCTTTGTCAGTTCGACAAAAGACGACTATCACACATTCTATGATGCACTTCTTTTCTTACAAACTTTCCTGTTGTCAACTGGCCTCCACACATTCTATACAATGCAACAGGAATTCAATTCATTTCTGGAGTGAGGCTCAAACTGTCATCACTTCAATTACACGGTTGCACTTCAATTAGCCAGCAATTGACACGAATCTGATGTGAAAGTGGTTTGATAAAAGTATGTGGACAAAGAAAAGAAAGTTGAGATAATTGGAGTAACTGGTGTCACGATGTATATCGTAACTAGAGAAAGGCATTGAATTTAGGGCTCATTTATTCGACGCTCGGCTATCTTTCATAGAATCTGAGGGGTCAACGTTCAAGCCAGCCACTGGCCTTCCGCTCAGCGTTGCTGCGCATCCTCTCTCCCCTCCCTCTCGGTCACTGAGGGAGGCTCGAGAAAGGCCAGCAAGAGGCAGTCGGGTTCGGAGAGCCAAGTCGAGCGGTCGAGAGAGGTGAGAAGGAAGCAGCGAGCAGCTAGCAACGTCACAGTACACCCGTACTACGTGAACTCCGATTTCTTCAGCGACCGGGAGTTGTGTCGAGGCTAAAGTTGATTAGCCTCTCACACAGTGAACTCCACTGCTCTACACTCGTTTGGGGCGAGTGTTAAACGACACTTAACCTGTTTGGACGACGGGTTGCCAGTTTCGACCAACGACAACACGTCAGGTTTGGTCGAAACCTGACTCCCCATTGGTAGGCCACCAGTGGGGCATCGAGGCGAGATAGGACATCCAGGAAGGTCAGGAAAGACCTTTCCCGCAACTCCGCGGACGATCCGGACCCCAGGAGGACAGCTAGTGCCCGCCAGTAGGACTTAGGAAAGTCTAGAGTGCTGGCCGCCGCAGCGTGCTGGTCCAGTGCGGGATCGAAAGAGGACGTCTAGGAAGGCCAGGAAAAGCCTTTCCCGCAACTCCGCGGACGATCCGGACCCCAGGAGGACAACTAGTGCCCGGCCAGTAGGACTTAGGAAAGTCTAGAGTGCTGGCCGCCGCAGCGTGCTGGTCCAGTGCGGGATCGAAAGAGGACGTCTAGGAAGGCCAGAAAAGCCTTTCCCGCAACTCCGCGGACGATCCGGACCCCAGGAGGACAGCTAGTGCCCGGCTAGTAGGACTTAGGAAAGTCTAGAGTGCTGGCCGCCGCAGCGTGCTGGTCCAGTGCGGGATCGAAAGAGGACGTCTAGGAAGGCCAGGAAAAGCCTTCCCGCAACTCCGCGGACGACCCGGACCCCAGGAGGACAGCTAGTGCCCGGCCAGTAGGACTTAGGAAAGTCTAGAGTGCTGGCCGCCGCAGCGTGCTGGTCCAGTGCGGGATCGAAAGAGGACGTCTAGGAAGGCCAAGAAAAGCCTTTCCCGCAACTCGGCGGACGATCCGGACCCCAGGAGGACAGCTAGTGCCCGGCTAGTAGGACTTAGGAAAGTCTAGAGTGCTGGCCGCCGCAGCGTGCTGGTCCAGTGCGGGATCGAAAGAGGACGTCTAGGAAGGCCAGAAAAGCCTTTCCCGCAACTCCGCGGACGACCCGGACCCCAGGAGGACAGCTAGTGCCCGGCCAGTAGGACTTAGGAAAGTCTAGAGTGCTGGCCGCCGCAGCGTGCTGGTCCAGTGCGGGATCGAAAGAGGACGTCTAGGAAGGCCAGGAAAAGCCTTTCCCGCAACTCCGCGGACGATCCGGACCCCAGGAGGACAGCTAGTGCCCGGCCAGTAGGACTTAGGAAAGTCTAGAGTGCTGGCCGCCGCAGCGCACTGGTCCAGTGCGGGATCGCAAAAGGACGTCTAGGAAGGCCAGGAAAAGCCTTTCCCGCAACTCCGCGGACGATCCGGGCCCCAGGAGGACAGCTAGTGCCCGGCCAGTAGGACTTAGGAAAGTCCAGAGTGCTGGCCGCCGCAGCGCAGTAGTCCAGTGCGGGATCGCAAGAGGACGTCCAGGAAGGCCAGGGAAAACCTTTCCCGCAACTCCGCGGACGATCCGGACCCCGGGAGGACAGCTAGTGCCCGGCCAGTAGGACTTAGGAAAGTCCAGAGTACTGGCCGCCGCAGCGCACTAGTCTAGTGCGGGATCACAAGAGGACCTCTGGGAAGGCCAGGGAAAGCCTTTACCAGAGCCCCGCAACCAACCCGGACCCCGGGAAGACACCCGGTGCCCGAGGACTAAGACTTAGTCCCGACACGAAGCCCTTTCTCACGACTAACACTGCAAGGTTCCTGTTCCCTTCTTTCCGCGACCAACCCTGTTTGGCAGTGCGAAAGCACGGCCCCTCTTTCCTAAAAGAGGGAAACATTTCTCCAAAGCACTCAAAACCCTGTTTCAACCCCCAACCCGAACGAGGGTGGTTGACGGACGCCCCACCAAGACTCCCGTCCCCTGCCGCGGCCCTCCCCAGTCGCCGACTGAGTTTAGCCGGCCCAGAGCGACACTGGGAATTCTGATAGAGACAGGTGTGGGCAAAAATCTACTCAGAAGATTGGCACACGAACGTGGGGCCCAAGGCAGGAGGAGAAAAGCAGCAATGAGTGCAGAAGAGAAATGTATTCGCGCCGGAGAAGACCAGGAGGCGCGAGAGGATAACAGCGATCCAGGAGTGTCCTGGATTTACAAACTCCACCGGAATGAAGCAGTGGATCTAGCAGCATCAGCAGGGCTACCTACAACAGGTACCATGGCAGAGCTCAGGAGAGCTCTTGTCGAAAACCACCGGAGGACAATGGTGGAGGCCGCCGGTCTAAACAGGATCGGTGGCGGAGCTGGCACAGGTCAGGAAGAGGAAGGAGCTGCAGCTTTGTGGCCACCAGTCGCGGAGGCCACTGCATGTTCCAGACTGGAAGAAATACCCAAGGAGACGTCTCCAGAGTTTGATGGAGACTCCAACAACTCCTGGGTGTACAGAGTGCACGATCAGGGCTTAATTGATCTAATACTCGACTCAGTGCTGACAGATAGCACAAGTACGAGCCTGAGGAGGGCTCTACTGGAGCAACGACGGCGGATTGTTGCGATGCTCCCCGTTCTGGATAATGGGGAGGAGGCGCTTCGTCGAGGAGCGCGAAGGCCAGCACCAGTTAGCGAGGAGGCAGAGCCTGCGCTGGTGAGGCCGGAGATGCCGGAGAGGCATAATAACATGCCTAGGCATGTGTTGAGGTCACCTACCAGGTCAGCGGTGCCTGCTACATCCTGTATGGACCCGGGTGCCGTGTGTGACAAGGTTCGAGGGTGGCGGCTCTCATATGATGGGAGTGGAGATGCTCCAAGTTTTATGGAGCGGCTCGAGGAGCTGCAACAAGCATATGGCTTGTCTGGCAGACAGTTATTTCCAGCGCTACCTGAAATGTTAGCGGGGAAATGTTCCTTATGGATGAGGAATAGGAGAGAACAGTGGAGACACTGGGACGATTTCCTGAGAGACTTTCGGTCTCGTTACTATCCACCTACTTATGTGGAGGATCTTGAGAATGAAATTCTCGACAGGCGGCAGAAAGAAGGCGAGCTCATAGACGACTATGTTGAGGAGCTGCTAACGCTGATGAGGAGAAGAGGTGGTTTTTCAGAGAGTAGCCAGGTACAGAGATTGTACAAAAATCTTTTACCACGCTACAAGCTCTACATCAGGGAGGCTGAAGTGTACAACACCGACGACTTGCTACACTTAGCGAGACAATATGAACGAATTAAATTCGAGGAGAAGAGTGCTCAACAGAGACAACGAGCTGTGAAGCAGGAGGAGGTGAGGAAGCAGACCAAGCCTCGACAGGAGACTACTACTACACGGCGTCAGAGTGAACAACCTCCAGAAGGCCCCGTGTGTTGGCAGTGCAAGAAGGTGGGACACTGGAGATCAGAGTGTCCGGAGGCTTCACTCTGCTCAAAGTGTGGGAAGCCACGACCAAATTGTTCCTGTGAGAGAGAGCAGAAGAAGACTTCTGATAAAACAGCTGGGGTTAAAACAAGGCTTCAAATCCAGCTAGAGCCAGAGCTCCAGGATGACAACCGTCTTTTCACTACAGTGGAAATAGGAAGCAGACAGTATAGTGCTCTTCTCGACACAGGAGCAGAGTCCAACTATATTAGCTCTAAAGCTTTTAATAGTTTGGAAGCAGTGGAACGAGAGCCTGTGCAGCGCGGCGCTGTTATGGCTAACGGAGCGGCTGCACGACTGCGAGGTGGTGTTATAACCAACCTGAAAATTGGCAGAATATCCCTATCAACAACACTCACAATAATGGATGGGCTTTCTCCAGATGTTCTGCTTGGTATGGAGTTTCTTCGTGAGCACCGGGTGAAAATAGACCCCTATTCCCGGTCAGTGGAATGGGATCCTCATCTCGTCAAAAAGCACATTGGAGACGATATTTCCACTCCAAAAGTGGGAAAAGGAGCTGTCAACTCGAGGCTGGCTACTGTTAAAACCCAGCCTGACATAGGGAGGTCAAGGAAGCCACCTGTAATTATTCCTGTGAAGAAGCAGGAGAAGGAGAAATTTCCTCAAGTCCAGAAACACGTAGGAGCCGTGTGGAAGACTGGAAAAGAGGAATTTATTTCTCAGAAAATTTCTCCAGCCCGTGGAAAGTTCATTTGCTGGCACTGTAAACGAGCTGGGCACTGGAGGTTCAACTGTCCGGAAAAGCGGTACCGGAGGCGGAAGAAGGAGGATTATTTTCAGCAAGGCGCTGGAGATATTCGTCGAGCAGTGCAGTCTAGAAGACTGCCGGTGCTGGAAACTACACAGAAAGTAGTTTCAGTTATTGGAAACGAGAATTATAATGCCAACCGGTATTATAATTGGAAAAGGAGGACAAGGAAGGTGAACTCTGGACAGCTAGTCTACAGGAAGGAGTGTCACCTGTCCTCGAGTGCTAATCAGCTCGCCGCGAAGTTAGCGCCGGAATTTTCTGGCCCATATGAGGTCGAGGAAATGTTGAGTGCCGGTAAGAGGTTTACTGTGCACGAGAAGGGCACCAAGCTCCAGCCACACCTGCCCGATGATGAGGAAGAGGATGGCGCTGGAGCAGTTGCGGAAAAGGTGGACGGAATTCGAGCGGATGGACAGCAGGAGGCCGAGCGAGTCTATAGAGGGTCGCTGCCTATCCGGAGGATGGGATACCAGAGAGGTGTCACGCGCCGCCAATAAGGAGGTAAGAGGCGAGAAGGGGTGAATATCATAAGAGTTCAATCATATCACAGCTTTAGAGCTATTTCTGATTAATATTTTATCCCATTTAAAATGAGGAAATTAAATTTTGTTATCAAAGACAAAATTGTATAGAAATTGAAGAAAATTAATTCAGAATTATTAGCACGAATTTATTAGCCGAATTTTGAAAATTGATAGCATTAGCACGATTCCGAAAATAATGAAAATATTAAAAGACTGACATTATTATTGTTATTGAAAGAAATTGGTCAATAGTTTATTAAAAGGAAACGGCATATTCCGTTTAATTTTTCTCATGAAATGGAGTTCTACTTAAACTAAATGGCAACTCAACCATTACAGTTTAATTATTATAATCAGTCATAAAGCACTGGCTGAATTAGATGGAGAAAATTATTATTGACAAATTAATGCATTTCTTTTGATCTGAAGGCAATCTCAATAATTTCAGTTTGAAATATATTATGATGTGACCAAGCAAGGGTAATCAAGAAAATTTTCTACAGTCTATGACTAGCTAATAACAGCCAAAGTCAATTCCAACTAGACTAAATTTTCTTGATCGGTATATTACCGATATTGTTGTAACCAGGTACAGGTTAACAAACAAAACTTGCAGTAGCTTGTTTTCTATTTGCCATAAATAGTTGATGGCGAAATGAGTGGATAGAGAATATTAGAAAATATTATAGATCAGTATGATCTGACTAATATTTTAACCATGAGGTAATGGTTATAATAATTGAAATCATTTAATGAAGCTGGTGGTAATTGCTTTAATCCGTGTAAAGTGTTACGATGCAGTTGATTAACAGATGTTATTATACTGTGGGATAAAAGTGAATTACGTTGCAATTAATTATTCATGTGGAATGAATAAATTGCGTTTGATTGTGAGTCGAGATGTACTGCAATCGGAGGTTATTAGCTTCAGATTATGATTAAAATTTTCTAATATTCCACTTGAAAATTAAGTCGGAGGACTTACTGTAAATTGGAATAAAATAATTATTATTTCAATTGGAATTAATTCTATGTTGGATCGAGAAGTTACTTGTGTTGTGCTGTGCTGTGCAGATAAGATAAACGTTATCTCAACTAGCTAACTGCTATCGCCAAGCTTCTAGTCTGTAGAAGAGAATTACTTCTCCTTTTCAATAACAATTTATAAAATTGAATTCATAGAATTCTAGTTTTTCCAGATATTCTACTGTTATTGAGTCAGTCTGTGTTTGATCGTGCTATTGTTAGTTTGGAATTAGATCACGTCTCGAGAGTGAACCTAATTTTTACTCAGCCTACCATCATGAGTTTATTGACGGTGCATTAGCTCATTCAATTATTACTATTTTTGTGCTGATTGTTGTGATTATTTTTCGGAAAATCAATACTTCCAGAGTATGAATTAATTAACAGCTGTTGTGTCATTATACACACCTTGTGTGAATAATTACTTTGAAAAAGTAAATTAAGATTTATTTCGGGGTGAAATAAGTCTTGAAATGAGAAAGAGAGATTGAACAATGAATGTTCACGGATTGTGAATTAATTAGCAGATGTTATCTGTTATAATAAACACACTGTCATTTATATCCAATGGATGGTTACTTTGCATAAGTAAATCATGTGATTGATTTCATTATTGAAATGAACAGTGAGAAGTGGAATATTGAGTTGAAATTTATAGTTTCGATTTTATTATTGTGATATAATGAGAAGGCTGTGATCCTCATACCAGATCGAAGATGAATTATTATTTCGACCACATTTAATTGTGATATAAAATCGAAATATGTGGTGTAACATCACAACTAGTGGCTTCATGTCAACCATATAATTCAGTATTCCTCATCATATTATCATCTCTCATATTTTATTGTGAACAATAAGTTGCTGATACACTGAACTAACTGAGAGTATCCATCACTCTGACACTTGGTAATTTTCCTGGACTCCAATTCACCTCTATCAACTTCTGCCTCCTGTGAAGTGGTACAATGTTGTGTATCACGTTTCTTCTTGAGGATGGAGACTGCAACTTGAGTCTACTTCCTCGACGAGCTCCTGGAATTATTGGAGCTGTATCTCAGCTGACTATTGCTGAGACCTCGACGGGTTCCTGGTCGTGTTGGAGATTCATCCCAGCTGTCTGATGCTGGAAGTTGGGCAGTGTGAAAACACGGCCATGCAGGGCGAAAGCCCGGCACATGCAGTGCGCAAGCACGGCGAAGCAAGGCAGTGTGAAAACACGGCCATGCAGGGCGAAAGCCCGGCACATGCAGTGCGAGAGCACGGCGACTCATTGCAGTGCGGAAGCACGGCGTTTCCCTTGCAATGTTATTTAGGTTCTCAGAACCTGCCTGAGGTGTTGTTCACCTCGTTTTTTTTTTGTGTTACCCGCCCTTCCTGGCAGTGCGAAAGCACCGCGATTCTCATCTGCAGTGCGGAAGCACGGCGTCCTCGGCAGTGTGGAAACACGGCAACTCTGCAGTGCGGGAGCACGGCGTCCTTTTCGCGATGCGAAGCATAGCGTTCCTGGCAGTGCGGAAGCACGGCGCCCCGGGCAGTGCGAAAGCACGGCGTTCCTTTTGCAGTGCGCAAGCACCGCGTCCTTATTTTTGCAGTGCGAGAGCACGGCGACTCATTGCAGTGCGGAAGCACGGCGTTTCCCTTGCAATGTTATTTAGGTTCTCAGAACCTGTCTGAGGTGTTGTCCACCTCGTTTTTTTTGTGTGTTACCCGCCCTTCCTGGCAGTGCGAGAGCACCGCGACTCTCATCTGCAGTGCGGAAGCACGGCGTCCCCGGCAGTGTGGAAACACGGCAACTCTGCAGTGCGGGAGCACGGCGTCCTTTTCGCGATGCGGAAGCATAGCGTTCCTGGCAGTGCGGAAGCACGGCGCTCCGGGCAGTGCGAAAGCACGGCATTCCTTTGGCAGTGCGAAAGCACCGCGTCCTTATTTTTGCAGTGCGAAAGCACGGCGCTTCTTGCAGTGCGAAAGCACGGCGTCCCCCATCGCAGTGCGCAAGCACGGCATGCAGGGCGAAAGCCCGGCCCGCAGGGCGAAAGCCCGGCAAAGGTAGTGCGCGAGCTTGACCAAGGCAGTGTGGGAACACGGCAGCCAGATTGCGAGCTCGTCCGAACGTTGTGCGCAAGCATGACACATCGGTCAGTGAGTGTCTGGATTGTCATTACGCGGACGCACACCTTCGCGGTGTGGGAACACCGCGGCAGTGTGAAAACACGGCACGCAGTGCGCAAGCACGGCCCGCAGGGCGAAAGCCGGCGATTTGTTTCTGTGTTTGTGTGTTTCTGTGTTTTTGTGTTTCTGTGTTTTTGTGTTTCTGTGTTTTTTGTGTGTTTTGTGTACCCTGTGTTGTCCCTCCTGGCAGTGCGAGAGCACGGCGCTCTTACCTGCAGTGCGACAGCACGGCGTCCTTCTGCAGTGTGAAAACACGGCGACTCGGCAGTGCGAAAGCACGGCGTCCATTTATGTACAGTGCGAAGCACGACACTTCCCGGCAGTGTCCTGCAAGTGTGACACGGCGCTCCCCGGCAGTGCGAAAGCACGGCGCTCTCACCTGCAGTGCGGAAGCACGGCGTCCTGGGCAGTGCGGAAGCACGGCGACTCGGCAGTGCGAAAGCACCGCGTCCTTATTTTTGCAGTGCGAGAGCACGGCGACTCTTTGCAGTGCGGAAGCACGGCGTTTCCCTTGCAATGCTACTTAGGTTCTCAGAACCTGTCTGAGGTGTGTTCACCTCGTTTTTTTTTTGTGTGTTACCCGCCCTTCCTGGCAGTGCGAGAGCACGGCGCTCTCATCTGCAGTGCGGAAGCACGGCGTCCTCGGCAGTGTGGAAACACGGCAACTCTGCAGTGCGGGAGCACGGCGTCCTTTTCGTGATGCGAAAGCATGGTGTTCCTGGCAGTGCGGAAGCACGGCGCCCCGGGCAGTGCGAGAGCACGGCATTCCTTTTGCAGTGCGAAAGCACCGCGTCCTTATTTTTGCAGTGCGAAAGCACGGCGTTTCTTGCAGTGCGAAAGCAGGGTGTCCCCCCATCGCAGTGCGGAAGCACGGCGGCCTCTTGCAGTGTGCAAACACGGCGTCCCCCATCGCAGTGCGGAAGCACGGCGGCCTCTTGCAGTGTGCAAACACGGCGTCCCCCATTGCAGTGCGGAAGCACGGCGGTCCTTTGCAGTGCGAAAGCACGGCGTTTCTTGCAGTGCGAAAGCACGGCGTCCCCCATCGCAGTGCGGAAGCACGGCGGCCTCTTGCAGTGTGCAAACACGGCGTCCCCCATTGCAGTGCGGAAGCACGGCGGTCCTTTGCAGTGCGAAAGCACGGCGTTTCTTGCAGTGCGAAAGCACGGCGTCCCCCATCGCAGTGCGGAAGCACGGCGGCCTCTTGCAGTGTGCAAACACGGCGTCCCCCATTGCAGTGCGGAAGCACGGCGGTCCTTTGCAGTGCGAAAGCACGGCGTTTCTTGCAGTGCGAAAGCACGGCGTCCCCCATCGCAGTGCGGAAGCACGGCGGCCTCTTGCAGTGTGCAAACACGGCGGTCTCTTGCAGTGTGCAAACACGGCGTCTCAACGCAGTGCGAAAGCACGGCGCAGATCTTCAAGATCTTCTCTGAAGCTAGGCCTAGGATCTGGCCGGGTAGCTTGCTCATTTCTTCGGATAGTGCCGACGCATCACCACCGGTTGGCGAGGAACCAACCTGGCGCCCAGTTTATGTTCGGTCTACGTTGACCGGCGGAGAGGCGGCAGAATGTACTCAGGCATTTGGGACATTCTGTCTGCCGTTTACCCCTTCCATCCTCACCCCCCCCCCTTTCCTCCCCCTCTCTCTTTTCCCCCCCCTTCCCTTAGTAGGAACAGTGTGTCACGATGTATATCGTAACTAGAGAAAGGCATTGAATTTAGGGCTCATTTATTCGACGCTCGGCTATCTTTCATAGAATCTGAGGGGTCAACGTTCAAGCCAGCCACTGGCCTTCCGCTCAGCGTTGCTGCGCATCCTCTCTCCCCTCCCTCTCGGTCACTGAGGGAGGCTCGAGAAAGGCCAGCAAGAGGCAGTCGGGTTCGGAGAGCCAAGTCGAGCGGTCGAGAGAGGTGAGAAGGAAGCAGCGAGCAGCTAGCAATGTCACAGTACACCCGTACTACGTGAACTCCGATTTCTTCAGCGACCGGGAGTTGTGTCGAGGCTAAAGTTGATTAGCCTCTCACACAGTGAACTCCACTGCTCTACACTCGTTTGGGGCGAGTGTTAAACGACACTTAACCTGTTTGGACGACGGGTTGCCAGTTTCGACCAACGACAACACGTCAGGTTTGGTCGAAACCTGACTCCCCATTGGTAGGCCACCAGTGGGGCATCGAGGCGAGATAGGACATCCAGGAAGGTCAGGAAAGACCTTTCCCGCAACTCCGCGGACGATCCGGACCCCAGGAGGACAGCCAGTGCCCGGCCAGTAGGACTTAGGAAAGTCTAGAGTGCTGGCCGCCGCAGCGTGCTGGTCCAGTGCGGGATCGAAAGAGGACGTCTAGGAAGGCCAGGAAAAGCCTTTCCCGCAACTCCGCGGACGATCCGGACCCCAGGAGGACAACTAGTGCCCGGCCAGTAGGACTTAGGAAAGTCTAGAGTGCTGGCCGCCGCAGCGTGCTGGTCCAGTGCGGGATCGAAAGAGGACGTCTAGGAAGGCCAAGAAAAGCCTTTCCCGCAACTCCGCGGACGATCCGGACCCCAGGAGGACAGCTAGTGCCCGGCTAGTAGGACTTAGGAAAGTCTAGAGTGCTGGCCGCCGCAGCGTGCTGGTCCAGTGCGGGATCGAAAGAGGACGTCTAGGAAGGCCAGGAAAAGCCTTTCCCGCAACTCCGCGGACGACCCGGACCCCAGGAGGACAGCTAGTGCCCGGCCAGTAGGACTTAGGAAAGTCTAGAGTGCTGGCCGCCGCAGCGTGCTGGTCCAGTGCGGGATCGAAAGAGGACGTCTAGGAAGGCCAGGAAAAGCCTTTCCCGCAACTCCGCGGACGATCCGGACCCCAGGAGGACAGCTAGTGCCCGGCCAGTAGGACTTAGGAAAGTCTAGAGTGCTGGCCGCCGCAGCGCACTGGTCCAGTGCGGGATCGCAAAAGGACGTCTAGGAAGGCCAGGAAAAGCCTTTCCCGCAACTCCGCGGACGATCCGGGCCCCAGGAGGACAGCTAGTGCCCGGCCAGTAGGACTTAGGAAAGTCCAGAGTGCTGGCCGCCGCAGCGCAGTAGTCCAGTGCGGGATCGCAAGAGGACGTCCAGGAAGGCCAGGGAAAACCTTTCCCGCAACTCCGCGGACGATCCGGACCCCGGGAGGACAGCTAGTGCCCGGCCAGTAGGACTTAGGAAAGTCCAGAGTACTGGCCGCCGCAGCGCACTAGTCTAGTGCGGGATCACAAGAGGACCTCTGGGAAGGCCAGGGAAAGCCTTTACCAGAGCCCCGCAACCAACCCGGACCCCGGGAAGACACCCGGTGCCCGAGGACTAAGACTTAGTCCCGACACGAAGCCCTTTCTCACGACTAACACTGCAAGGTTCCTGTTCCCTTCTTTCCGCGACCAACCCTGTTTGGCAGTGCGAAAGCACGGCCCCTCTTTCCTAAAAGAGGGAAACATTTCTCCAAAGCACTCAAAACCCTGTTTCAACCCCCAACCCGAGCGAGGGTGGTTGACGGACGCCCCACCAAGACTCCCGTCCCCTGCCGCGGCCCTCCCCAGTCGCCGACTGAGTTTAGCCGGCCCAGAGCGACACTGGGAATTCTGATAGAGACAGGTGTGGGCAAAAATCTACTCAGACTGGACATAAAGGAAGATAATGTCTATAATATGGTGGAAGTGTATTGATAAGCTGCAATTGTAGTAAAATTGCTCCAAGATTGTACATTGGAGTGTATATAGGTATATTGAGAGAGTTTATTGAAGAGTATATTTAGAGAATTTTGATAAGAGGAGTGTGTCATTTCATGAAGTCATGAGTATATATAAATATATATATATATATATATAATATATATATATATATATATATTCCTGGTATTAATATAAGTATATACAGCAAGGTTGTCCCACCAAGGTTGTAACAGACGTTGACAATAGATTCTACTCAACATTTCTAACAAAAAATGATCAGTAAACGTTTTTCCTATCGACCTTTGTTTTCGAGATGTATAGATTTTTCGATATTTCGATAAATTCGACCAGTAGTTTTCGAGTTATCGAGTATTTAATGACCAGAAGTGGGCATTTCTGGTCATTAAATACTCAATAACTCGAAAACTACTGGTCGAATTTCAATTTCAAGGGTATTTTTGGAAAGAGAAAAACATTTCAAACAAGATAAATGTAATTTTATTTGTTTTCAGATATTTTGTAGTTTTTATTAGGGCTCAAACTTGAAAAATGCTAATCTTCAAATTCAAAGTCAGATTTCAAACTGTTTTTTCTCGATTTTCCTCTGGGTGATTATAATGGTTTCAATATTTTAAAAACTCTCCATTTCATAAGCTTTCGAATGAGCATAAATTCGAAGAGGTAAGTTTCATGGTAAAGTGTTCAAAACTGCTAATATCTGGAATGAGCACACCTTCAAAATTAGGAGATTCACAAACAGCCAGTTCGACCAGTAGTTTTCGAGTTATTGAGTATTTAATGACCAGAAGTGGGCATATTCTGAAAATATCGAAAAATCGATATATCTAGAAAACTAAGGTCGATAGAAAAAAAGTTTACTGAACATTTTTTGTCAGAAATGTCGAGTAGAATATATGGTCAACGGCTGTTACAACCTTGGTGGGACACCCTGTATATACTCATATTGATACCAGGAATATAATATATTATATATTAATATAATATATATTATATACTTGACTTCATGAAATTACACTCTCCTCTTATCAATATTGTCTAAATATACTCTTCAATAAACTCTCTCAATATACCTAAATACACATCAATGTACAATCTTGGAGCAATTTTACTATGGTCAACGGCTGTTACAACCTTGGTGGGACACCCTGGATACCAGGAATACACGATCGGTTGGAGTAGTTGGGGAATATTAATAAGAAGAGAAAAGTAATTATTGTATCGAGTTAGATTACCAGGTAGTTTTCAATTCAACTAACTGTATTTCATGTCTTGAATAACCCGAAGAATATTACTAAAATGTTGTTTTTTTTATACAGAAATCTGTGGTCGAGTGTAGATCATCCATCGAATTCAATTTTATGAACTGTATGGAGAGACCTGATTCCATTAAACACACTTTTCTACACTTAATCCAAAACAAACTATAGATCTGAGAAGAAGAAACCTCAACGTCAATAAGTACATTTATAATCCCACTGTCATACAACAATTCCGGAAAGGTTGCAATAAATATGTAACTGTCAAAATATTATTTACTTTCATGCTAAGGGCTACTCGTATTTATGTGGTGATTCAAAAATCAAAGTACACTTTATTCAACTTTATTCTATTTCTCACAAGTCTCAAATTATAATGACTCACTCACTCACTCACATGAGAATGACATTATACCTCGGAACATGTTGTGAAAAAAAATAAAGTTAAAAAATCGTACTTCAGATACAGTTGCTGGTGAGATACTGTGATATCTATCCATAATGAAAATACTGAGTTGTTGTCAAAAATATAACTTATTTATATATTTACTTATTTACTTAAATAAGTGATATTTTTGTCAACAACCCAATGTTTTCATTGAAAATGGTACTTTGATTTTTTAACTTTCATTTGTCAAAATATTAACGTCAAAACATTCAAATATATTACTGAAATGAAGAAAGGACCTGAAAGAAAAATCAATGTCCATCACAGCTAACATACGCCAAACGACAGCTACAAACTTGTCCTTAGAAGACAAGCTTTTAAACAAGTTTAAAACCAATTAAATTGATGACTAAACTGGTACCTGAATACGTAAATTCATTCATGAAACCGGCTTCCAATACATAATTTTACGACGAAATAATGTAGAGAAGCTTCTGATGCATCATTTCTATCAACACAGATAGCTATTACATCAACCGGTTACGGAAGAAATTAAAGTTCCCGTTCCTCAAGTTCTTATCAGGGTTTATAATGAAGAATGAATAAAATGACTTCAAGTTATCATAATCAATCATTTATAAAAAATGATTGATTGATTGAGTACTTTATTTATGTAGATTACAATATACTGGCTTATACACTTATATACAATAGCTTACAATACAGCAAAATTATAGATGAATTTACATAATATAGACTAAGAAAATAATTATTGAACTGTATATGATATGAAAAAGTAATTTGTAATATAATAACTATAGATATTATATTGTTATTTTCATACTTTCAAGTTTTGATCGAAGAGTGTTAATAATAAAGAATGAATAAAACGACTTCAAGTTATCATAATCAATCATTTAAAAAAATGAGAGAAACTTTCGAGTTCTGATCGAAGAGTGTCTATAATAATGCATTTTTAAAACGACTTTGAATTATCATAATAGATTATTTATTGAGAATGAAAGAACCTAGAACGAATAAAAAGACTAAGTTATCATAATCAAACATTTATAAAAAACTGAGAGAAACTTTCAAGTTCTAATCTGAAAGTATTTACATTTACTATTTACAAAGTCTTTAAATTATCATAATCAATTATTTATTGAAAATGAGAGAAACTGTTTCGGTTGTTAGACTGCTATCAATCCCTAGAAGTGAACCAAACTCTCAAATATAGAGCAGTAGAATGAATACTACAAAAGCCATAAGATTGGTAGTTGGCTGGCCTATCAAGGTGAAAGGCTGTCATTGGCCGAGACAAGACACGCCCATCGTGGGCGGAGCATTCATAATTCAGGAAAAAGGCAAGATACCCTCACAATTCATAATCAACACAGTAGAAGTACAGGGTTTCAAGTTTAGGATGAAGGGATTATATCAGGATTTTCATTTATACTTTTGTTTTATTAGATAACTACTAAACCAGGAAACAGAATAACTAGATTCATTTTCAATGTTAACTATTTTAATTGAATTTATTAATTTAATAAATGAAAAACCTATAATATTATTTTATTAACATATTTTTTTTTTACATTAACTATGATAATTTAAACCTATAATTTTAACCTATATTATTTTTTAACATAATTTTTTTTACATCAACTATAATAATTAACCTAACTCAATGATGACGTGATGTGAAACGAGAATCTTCAATTAAAGGTGACCATACAAAAATTGTCAAAGAAATAATTAAAATAGGAATAATAGACAAGTACCAGAATAACTACACAACTAAGAAACCAGGTTCTGTGTATATTATAATATTTTTTTAAAAATAAAAAGTGGTTGACAATTTCAATTTATGTTTTCATAACTACTAATGTCTCCCTCATTGATATAATATTAATCTCAGCTAGGGTCATTTACTCAAGATAGGCTATTCTTGTCTCCGTCAATGAGAGCCTTTTTTCTTGTTAGGTCAGCCAATCGTACGGCTTCATTCATACTATAATACACTCACTACTCCTACATCCTCAAGATTCTTGGTTTCTCGAGATTGAAAATGATGCAAGAACCGGAAATAGTGTATCGAATAATCAATACATAAATTTGATTTATTTAAGGCTGTGCAAAGGCTAATAAAAAACTTTCTACTGGTGATATTTTTCAAAGTTTTTCGATTTGTATATCATCAAGCTATCAAAATGTAAAATTCTTCTCAGGGAAACATTTTTTTTCCTATCATTACTTTTTGAGATATGAGCGCCTAAAGATAACATTTTGGGGACAGAACATTTCAAATAACTTTCTCAAGAATTTATATTTTCAATTAAATCAACAATACCAAGAAGAATTTATCATCGAAATCTCATGGATTTATCTCTTAACGGATTTGAAATGTTCTGTCCCAAAAATTTAAACTTTAGGCTCTCATATCTCAAAAAGTAATGATCGGAGAAAAATGATGTAATGATGTGAGTAATGATGTTTTCCTAAGAAAACTTTTTCGTTTTGATAGTTTGATGATATACAAACCGAAAAACTTTAAAAAATATCACCAGTGGGAAGTTTTTTTATTAGCCTTTGCACAGCCTTAAATAAATGGATCAAATTTATGTATTGAATATTTGATACACTATTTCCGGTTGTTACATAATTTCCAATCTTGAGAAATATCACCAGTAGAAAGTTAAATTTTAGCTTTTGCACAGCCTCAACCCCTTTAACGAATAAGTGAGTCTGAAAACGTAAAATCGTTCATGGATATCGAAAAATATTTTCAGTTACTTGGGTTTTTCCCATGAAAAATCCACAATTTCACACAATCTGGCAACACCAATAATTGGACGTCTAGAAGCTCAAGTTACAACTTATTTTATTTTATTCAGTCTACAGAGGAGGTAGGAGGAAGCAACGAGCACTAGAATCATAGAGTACTACACACCGTCACAAGGCCGCCACTCCAGGTGCTATCTGTCGATGATACAGTGAGATTCATCTCAAACTGTCAGCCGAGTTGAATGAGAAGCATCGCAGTTATTTACAAGGAATACTGACAATATAAACTGAATCTGACTGTAGTCAGCATTAGTAGAATTGAAAGTATTAATTCTATCTATAAGAAATACTGACATCTTGAAATGAATCGCACTCTGACAGTTCAAAGGTCACCGCAGAAATTTCTATAACCTTTGCCAGACGAATCTTGCCTTGCTCCTGCGCGTCAGTGCCTATTACGCGTCACTGGTTTTTCCGAAATCTTTTCCGCCGACAGGAAAATCGAGGAAAACTGTCACAGGTTTCCACGAAAAGTGCAGCGGTGTGAATTACAGTGGGAGATGCATTATCGGAAATGCATAATATAATGCAGCTACAACATCAGGAGTTATTCAAGCATATCTCGTAGTGTAAAAATTATTAAAAACACTTCACTTAATAATGTAATTATTAAGTTTAATAATTTAATTATATAATAATTTTTCACTCGTAGTGTAAAAATTATTAAAAACACTTCACTTAATAATAAGAAAACAAAGATATTGTCAAATTTCACTAAAAATTTATTAAAAACTTTAAAACAGAACCATGGTTTCACGTAGTTAACCAACGCATCATCAGCTGTACTGAGGAATACTTCACTTACATAAGCTACTTTTGTACAAATTAATAAAAACAATAACAACACCCTGTAGTACCCTTTATTATTAAAAACTTTTAATAAAAATTTTACTTTTACAAGTTTAAATTTTTACTAGTAGTGTAATTATTAATTTGTAGGGTTACTATAGTTGGCTAATTTACAATAGGATTACAATGGGAATGAATTGAATTGAAAAAATACAAGTACAACAGGAGCAGCGTCAATATAATGCAGACAAACATAACATAGATACGTTGAGGTTGAGTGGTAGAAAGGACTTAAAAGTCCTAACTCCGCCTAATAAAGAATTATTTCATTTCATTCATTTCATTTCATAGAAAGTGGTAGAAAATAGTCTTCTCTTAATAGTGTATGACGGGTAACGAGTATTAAGTAGTAGGCTTATTGAAATAGAAAAATAAAGTCATGTTCTGAGTATTAATAAATTCGGAAAATATGTTGTATTGGTGATAGCAAAGAGGATACAATACTCTAGCACTCTTTGTAGTTTCTATTTTTATAAAAATAGATACTTCAAAGCCAAAACATAGAAGAAATATTTTAAAAAAATATAGAAGATCTATAACAAATAGAGAGAAAAATCCTACTCATGTGGAATCTTATCGCAAATCTAATATCAAATGAAAATCAGTAGTCACATTGACCAAATGATCTGAAGAGAAAGAAAATTGAAATGTTTCTCAAAGATGAATGCTAAATCCAACACATATCTTAATGCACTATCATAAGAAATGACTTGCTTCCGGTTTAATCCCCTAATGTGTTTCATAAAAGAGTCAACACACGTCCGTTACAAAACTGTGTTCTATTTGCGCTAAACATCAAATCAATTTTTCCTACAGTTACGTTGAAAAGTGGCCAATGCTGCACTGATTACAGAACGCAAAGAATCACTTTTCCGCTCTAGTGCGGGAAAAATTTTTCTGCACTCCAGATTTGCAACATGGCAACGCAAAATACTTAGTAGGTTATATGGAGCAACAGTGCAGCAAAATCAAAATGAAGTTGGTAACAGTGACTGCTGTGGCTGCTATAGTGAGCAGAGGTGCAACCAAGCACAACGCGCTAATTATTATTCATTATATTATAACCAAGGACAACGAGGACTTTAGGATTTTAGGATTAAGGTTTTTATCAATAATAAAATTACACAGAAAAACATTTGATGCATTTCAGGCAATTTTACCTATAATTACCCACTTTTCATATTCAATGGTAACTGTAGGAAAAACTTAATGTGAAATACGTGCGCAAAGTTCTTCTGCTGCACTCAAGAAACCATTCCGCCCTCGCCTCCGGCTCGGGCGTTAACGTTTCTTTCGGTGCAGCAAACTGTCACTTTGCGCACTAGTTGCACAAATAACTATTCCAAGACACGTAACACGAAAAAAAATTACCTGAAAGCAATATCATCTCTACTTTCCACAACAGTACGGAGATTTCAGTACTGATCCTAGAATTTACCAACAAACTAATAGATTATTACGGAAAACATTACAGGACATGAAAGTCCCAATCCTAGAATTCAACTCTACAAACTGCAATATAATTACGGAGCTGTATATATTACTTAGAGAGTATATAATACTCTATACTATTTTTCCCCTTTTTGTGTAGTTGAGAGGTTGATATTGTGGTGATTATTCATATTAAATACGATAATATATATGTTTTGTATGCTTGTTTTATGACGAACCAATCGCTACAATTAGCTTACATGGTTATAAAGATTATTCATATTAAATATTACAGAATCCACCTAATAGAAGTACCTAATTACATATTACTCTACACTATATACTAGAATATCATATACTCTCCAATATTATCATCTCTTCATAACACAACTATCAGTATTCTTCATAACACTTCCTATACTATGAAAATATTACATGATATGAAACTCGTGATCCTTCAATACACTGACAAACTAATGAATCATTACGGGACATAAGGATCTAACGACCAAGCAATTTGAACATTCCTGAAGAAACTATTACATCCAAACATTATAAAAACAACCGTCGAATGTATAACTACAGACATTAGTATACCTTCAAAAGTACATTCCAGACAAAAAAGGGGAATGTACATTGAGATAAACAGTAATGACTATGCAGTGTGCATTCCAACAAAAACCATTACATCCGAAGATCAGAACACTATAGAAACAAACGAAAAAAAGTTAGCTATAGGATAAGGACCGCAACTCATAAACAAATTTAAGAACACTCCTAGACTACAGCATTATAACCTTCTCAATATGAGCTATATACAATACAGTATAGATATTGACCTGCTATGCATTCAACTATACAAAGATTGAAGTGAGAAGTCTTTCTCTCTTGAAGTAAGAGAAAGACAACAACTAGCAAAACCACACAGCCTCACAAAATGAATTAGAAAACTCTGAGTGAAGATGTTGTGACACTTATCCATTTTTAATTAACGACTTGAAATTTTCACAAACAATTTTTATTGAGTACATGAAGAAAATGGTAGTTAACTTTGATGGACAACTTTGATCTCTAGTAAAAAGAGCTTGAACATTAAACAGCAAAATAAAATTAGTGAAAATGGAGAATTGGCCATGTGATTGGTATTTTTTAAATAATTAGAAACTGGTAGATCAATTTGTAGTAAACAAAAATCTCGATCATGAAGCAACTGAATCTATCGTGTGAAAGGAGGAATATGATTTATAGCTGACTGGCCTAACAAGGTAGAATAAATGTGAAAAATGCTATTGCCGTGATGTAAAATAAATCAGCTAACAATGTTGGACGTCTTTTGGGTGACGTTCATCGTAAATGTGTGTTTTTCAATGGTCGGGACAAGACATGGTAGGAGGGACACCCTATCAGTTTATCAGTGCCTTCAAGCTATAGAATGAACGCTCCACCCACAATGGGCGTCTCGACCAATCACATCCTTTCACCGTAATAGGCCAGCCAGCTACAAATCATATTACTCCTTTCACACGATATATATTCACCTGCTGCAAGCTGTTCAAAATTTTTGTTCACGATAAATGGATGGTTTTGTAACAACTGAAACCACTAATGTGTTAATAGATAACAATTTGTTACAATATCAAATCGTTTTAACGACATTCTGAAGTGAAAACCAAAAATATGCGGTAATATTTTAATATTCTCCTCAACAGTGCGTTATGTGATAAACATGAATGTAAATACGCAGCAGTCTTGACAGAGGAAGTAATTTTATCAAGACTTCATAACAATAATTGGAGGGAAAGTATCCTGCACCGTACTGCAGCAAGGATATTAATTCCAATATTTCCAAATTAAAATAATAGTTTTACCAAGTTCCCAACAGCAGTTTGTGATTATTCTTCAATAAAACAAAATTTTTATTACAAGTAGCATACAATTTCAATTAGAAAATAATTATGGTTTTATGGAGTTTACGGTACTAAGTAATGACTTATGAAAAAATTAGAGGGAGTTATTGTCAGGTTTACTGTTGAGAAGAAGTGGAAGGTCTATGAACAAGAGATGAAGATAGGGAGGAGAAGAAAGAGAATTGGTATATGAGAAGTAATGAACGGGAAGGGAACTGAAAACTTGACAAAGATGAAGAATTAAAAGAAGCTAAGAAATACCGTGGCAGAAAAATCAAGGATTACCGAAGATGAACGAGCTAGTTCTCCAATTTTCACTACAATTGGAATTCCTTAAGTCAATGGGGCTTATGGAAGTCCCAACTAACCTACTCTAGCACATGGTACGCCATAGTGGAGTAGGTCAATTTCCACACAGAAAAACTAAACATGTAGAAGACACATTATACGAAATTTCTGAAACTAACTATTTTGCCACACTGCACAGAAAGCAGCTGTTCTCCAGTCCCTACGTAGATCTGAAAGACATTGTTTGCAGACGACTCTCATCTGACGTCAGAACAGGTTTCTTTCCGGCCTAGGCCGGAAAGTGTACCCTTTCCAGCCGCTAACATGGAACTAAGAAAAGTGATCAAAAAACAGCTGATCGAAAAACTTTTCATTATTTGTGTTCATTATTCAATAATTAAAACATTTATAATAATATCATCTTATTGACATTTGAAAGAATAAAAAAGTATAAACTCAACCTCCCACATAATTGAACATCATCTTTTAGGTTATTTAGACAAATCAAAATAAAAAATAAAAATACTTGTACAATTTCCTGATATAATAATAATTACCTCAGATTTGCTAGAGCTATCACCTTCCACTTCTGCTTTCGGGAGTGCTTAGTAAACAACTATTCCTTTATATATATATATATATATATATATTGTTTATTTTTGTGTGTGGCGAAAAATGGCGTTCGCACCACGGGCAAAAATGTTTTTCCGGCTCTCAATCTTTTCTAGTCCTCGGCCTACGGCCTCGGACTTGAAACCCGATTTCGAGCCGGAAAAATATCATTTTCTGCTGTAGGTGCGAAATATACTATTCTATGTAATTATAAACTATCTAATATTTTCTGTACTGATGTAGTAATTTTAGGTTTTTGGGGAAGTCTAGAAACCATATCTCAGTTATTATTCACTTTACAGGTGGAAATTAATGAGAAATTGCATTTATTCAATTATATTCACTATGATAAACCAATATATGAAAATATTTTTTATTGCCTATGTTGCCCAAATAAGCGATTTGCTTCGATGGGTGGGTAATTCGCTTGTGGGTAATTCATTCATTTGTATAATCAAGTGATGATCAAGTAAGAATAAATAATAAGTTCAACCCAAAAATTATTCCTCCCCCGAATTTTGATAATTAATACAGTCCAAATAAGTTTATGTTAATTATAAATCAATGTAATATTCTAGTTGAATTTCCTCCTCAGTTATAGTAAGTACTAACTACATTGTCATGTAAAATTATTGACCGGGCGAAGTGAGGTCTAAGATTTAAGTCGACGGTTTGGAATTTCTCTTATAGTTCAAGTGTTTATATGTTTATATGTTGCGCATTAACAGCGAAACGCGGTGATAGATTTTCATGAAATTTGACAGGTATGTCCCTTTTTTAATTGCGCGTCGACGTATATACAAGGTTTTTGGAAATTTTACATTTCAAGGATAATATAAAATGAAAAAGGAGCCTCCTTCATAGGCCAATATTAGTGTAAAAATCAGACTATAGAATTATTCATCATAAATCAGCTGACAAGTGATTACACAGATGTGTGGAGAAGCCAAGCAGTCTATTGCTGTATTTCCATAAGGTCTATAGTTTCAATCAGGTACTTGTGGATGAGAATACTGCGTGAGGTCTTCTGTTCACAGAACTACTAGTGTAAAGTCAATATATTCTAGAATCTACCAGCTGAATTACAGCAAAATTGGATCAAATTTATTTATTCACTTCATTGTAAAATAATTATTCTATTGGTAAACTAGCACCAAATACAATGTCAAGAAAAATTATTGTACCACTGAAAAAACGCAACTTTCCACAAGTTTTAAAAGCTTTCAAGCAGCAAAATTGTCCTGAGAACTCGAAAAGTTGTTGTCTGAACTTAGTTAGTGACTCGTTGTCTAGAGTCTAGACCAATTGCCAACCAAAGCTAACTTCTTTATTAGTATGCTGTCCATGTACTAACACACTCTCACATTGAATCTCATTTACTTCCACACCAACACACACATACACTGTCTAAAGTCAACGAGCTCTTTTCTGGCTAGTATCCATTCTGGCGTTCTATTCATGTGTGTATCCGTTTTCAAGTCACTTCCTTATTCTCTTCTTCTTCTCCTGTCTTCTTCTTCTTCTTCACCTCCATCTAGTGCCTTCTTCTTCTACTACTTCCTCTTCTTCTCTTCTTCTTCTCCTATTCTTCTCGTGCCTTCTTTTTCTTCTTCTTATTCTTTTTCTTCTCCTTCTTCTTCTTCTTCTTCTCCTGTCTTCTTCTTCTTCACCTCCATCTAGTGCCTTCTTCTTCTACTACTTCCTCTTCTTCTCTTCTTCTTCTCCTATTCTTCTCGTGCCTTCTTTTTCTTCTTCTTATTCTTTTTCTTCTCCTGTCTTCTTCTTCTTCTTCTTCCACGTTCTTCATACTTCTTCATAACATTATGCTTGTCTTCTTTACATACTCGTTGATAGTTATTCCGTCTTCTTTTTTTGGTAGTCAGAGAGAGAGTGAGAGAAAGACTTTCCCTATCTCTGTTCAGCTATCCCAATTGAACGTAGTTCGAAAATCTTGCTCGTGTACAGCAGACAAAGAGCCTATTTTTGTATTTCAAGTTTTTCGAATATTTTTGTTCTTGCATTTGGGTTGTGATATACCAAACAGCATTCTGGTACTTAAAAACTGTCTTGAGCTTTAGGATTTATATATTGAATGAAATAACGTTGCAATAGATAATGTAGGCTGTTAATGTAAATTATACAGTGATAACTAAGTTATCAAGTAACTTCCTTATTATCTTCTTATAATAATTTATCTTCTTCTTCTTCTTCTTCTTCTTCCTTCTTCTTCTCTTCTTCTTCTTCTCTTCTTCTTCTTCTTCTCTTCTTCTTCTTCTTCTTCTTCTTCTTCTTCTTCTCTTCTTCTTCTTCTTCTTCTTCTCTCTTCTTCTTCTTCTTCTTCTTCTTCTCCTCCTCCTCCTCCTCATGTCTTCGTCAGCTGTCTTCTTCATTTATAATTATTCATTTATAAGTCTTCAGAAGAATTCATTTATAAGTCATAACAGTAAGTTATACTGTATCTGTAATACTACTCTATCAAATTATACAATATTATATCACGTACAGTATGACTGTATAATCAACACAATTGTAAATATTGTCAGACACAAGATATAGCTTATGCTTATCCTTTATCTATGATATTGTACAGCTAAAATATAGCTAAATCTCATATAGCTATCCTAGGTACCTCTGTATACTACTGTATACTGTATATCAGTATTATCACTGAATCTAATGAATCATCTGTTGAATTCATGGAATTGTGGTATATTAAAATTCAACACTCTTACCGAATTTATTAAGCGAAGAATTCAAATAATTACCTCATGTTGTCAACTACGAAATTGGATTTATCATTGAGAACTATTTTAACGGAGTCATTTTTCATGTGAATCCACTGATTATTGATGATTTAGACGTTTAATTATTGAATGACTCTGCAAATACGATTCTATTCTTTTTCATGAACTATAATACATAGATTTTTGCTAAACTCTACAATTGAATTAGATTCAACCGAGGTCAAAAATGAATGAGTCATTTATTAGAATAAAATATCACAAAATAGAATTAGTCAACAATATAATTCAGCCAGAATTTCTTCATTTCCTTCTAAACTTGTCAATTGAATTTGATTTATCGGAAGTGGAAATTAATTGGAAATTAATTCATTGATTAGAACATATTACCACAATATAGAATTAAACTACAGTTAAATTCAGCCAATTAAACTACAGTTAAATTCAACCACAGTTTTTTCTTCTAAACTTGTTAATTGAATTTTATCAACCGAAGTGAAAATTGATTGATTGATTCATTGATTACATTATATATCATAATATAGAATTAAACGACAGTTCCATCCAACCACAGTTAAACTGGTATCGAACCGTGACTAACCCCCTTTAATCTACTATTAAACCGACGATCACAGAACAAACCTGTTCTAGAAATCGAAAGTGGTCTGAGAAGAGTTTAGAGTCGTGAAAGGTTACAAGCATATGGCTGTGGTTCTAATCTGACAGACAATTTATTAAAACTAATGAAATGTTAGTTTCTGTTTAGTGCCAAGGACTTCAAGCGAAAGGAGTTTAGATTCGGAAAGGTTTTTGAACTCTTTAAGATACTGAACTAGTTAGAAAATCCAACTATCAGTTTAAATTCAAGTGACAATTTAGACTATGGAGAGATTCAGTTTCAAGTATTAGCATTTATTAGTTGAAGGGGAAGCAGTTATGTTATTTGTGAGGAATAAGGAATGCTGTAAGGAATAAGGGATGCTGCAAGGAATAAGGAATGCTGCAAGGAATAAGGAATGCTGCAAGGAATAAGGAATGCTGCAAGGAATAAGAAATGTTGTAAGGAATATGAAATGCTGTAAAGAATAAGGAATGCTATAAGGAATAAGGAATGCTGTAAAGAGTAAGGAATGTTGCAAGGAATAAGGAATGCTTCAAGGAATAAGGAATGCTGTAAAGAATAAAGAATGTTGCAAGGAATAAGGAATGCTGCAAGGAATAAGGAATGTTGTAAGGAATATGAAATGCAGTAAAGAATAAGGAATGCTGTAAGGAATAAGGAATGCTGTAAGGAATAAGGAATGCTGTAAAGAATAAAGAATGTTGCAAGGAATAAGGAATGATGCAAGGAATAAGAAATGTTGTAAGGAATAATGAATGCTGTAAGGAATAAGGAATGCTGCAAGGAACAAGGGATGCTGCAAGGAATAAGGAATGCTGCAATGAATAAGAAATGTTGTAAGGAATATGAAATGCTGTAAAGAATAAGGAATGCTGTAAGGAATAAGGAATGCTGCAAGGAATAAGGGATGCTGCAAGGAATAAGGAATGCTGCAAGGATTAAGAAATGTTGTAAGGAATATGAAATGCTGTAAAGAATAAGGAATGCTGTAAGGAATAAGGAATGCTGTAAGGAATAAGGAATGCTGTAAGGAATAAGGAATGCTGTAAGGAATAAGGAATGCTGCAAGGAATAAGGAATGATGCAAGGAATAAGAAATGTTGTAAGGAATAAGGAATGCTTTAAGGAATAAGGAATGCTGTAAAGAATAAGGAATGCTGTAAGGAGTAAGGAATGGTGAAAAATAATAGTATCTAGTGATATAGTTGAATAAGCACTGATGCTTATTTATAAGAAATGATGACAGTTTAAAATGAATATCTCACTGTAGTAAACAAGAGACTGGTTTGTAAGGAGTTTGGATTGATTTTAGAAGGTTTTTGAACTGTTTCTCACATTAAACAAATGAGAACATTCTGTTAAAACTGGAATAATACTGTTAATTATTGAATAGTAAGTGACCCTTTATTTCAGTGAGATAGAGAGTTTTGTAATAATATTCTGGTTCAAATTGAATGAATGATGCTAATGAATGGACCTGATTATAATAAAATTTTGTAAAGTGACCAACAAGACTAAATTCTATTTCGGACTATGTGTAACCATATCTAAATTTGCGAGAGGAATATCACAAGGTTACCTTATTTTTTCAATTTAAGGACTGAAATTTTTGTGAAGTGAACTACAAGACTTGACCTATTTCTGACTATGTGTAGTAACCTATCTAAAATTGCGAGAGGAATATCACAAGGTTACTTATTTTTTCAATTTAAGGACTGAAATTTTTTGTGAAGTGAACTACAAGACTTGACCTATTTCTGACTATGTGTAGTAACTTATCTAAATTGCGAGAGGATAGCAAGGTTACCTTATTTTTTCTCTCCCTATCATTTTGATGATGTACTCATCGTATGAATCAATAAAATGAATGCTGAATAATAAACCTCAAATTAAACAACGATTAACGTTCATCTGAAGTTACCATGCTATCCTTATTTACATCAATGTTGACGTAAGATTTAAAATTCTCATTTCACTGATGATACAACTCCTGGTCCAGAAAACTAGATATTACGTAGAAAAAAATTTAAAATCCATCTACGATATGATTTGAACTACCTGATTAAATTTAGGAACATATTGAATAGAAAGCCTACCTACCGGTCATTCTCAGCTATTTCTTTATATTTTCTAAAAATCTAACATCTGTGCCTAGTGGAAAGTTGTGTGTATTTTTGGCTTCAAAATTTTCTGAAATAACTTAATTTTTCAAGTCGGTAATATTAAATGCATATGACTACATTCGGTATTTAATCATTCTAAATTCAAAATTTCTAGCTCATATATGTTTTTGGACAAAATTGAACTTTAAATTTTTTCAGTAAGAGCAAACCTATTTTTTGGACATGTATTATTTTATCAAAATTTGGGACAGAATAGTTTTGGGCTATCCTGTTGTTCTATCCCGATCATATTCATATGATTTGTAATTCTATCAACAAATAAATAAATAAAAATAAAAATTTTCTAATGAAGCAGAAAATATAGAGTTCAGAGTCGATTGAATGGGATTAGCCTATAACATCTAATTCTTACATCTAAATTCAACATCTGAAAGTGCATTTTCGTTAGTACGTAAACTTCCGCAGTCGACGACGACGACAAGCATTGTTGACCAATTCATATTGTCCAACAAATTTCAAGTGTGCTAAAACAGCTGATCAAATAACTTTTCATTATGTGTTTATTATTCAAGAATCAAAGCATTTCTAATAATATCAACATACTTCCATTTAAAATATCATAAAAAAGTATAAACTCAACCTCCCCCATTAAAACATAATTGAACATAATTTTTTAGTCTATTTAGAGAAATTGAAATCTACCCAATGTGAGATCCTCACCCTGTCATGATCGACGACGGCATTCACGCACAAACGAAAACCCAGCTTAAATACAGTACCTATTATAATCTGCTGATAATCGAATAGGGTTTTGAGTTCATGAACCAGATTCAGTGACACTACAATAATACTGTCTTTGTAAAGGCGAAGACTAGACGAATATAAAGGTGGTGGATAGTATTCAATAATACTGTCTTTGTAAAGGCGAAGACTAGACGAATATAAAGGTGGTGGATAATATTGTCTTTGTAAGGGCAACACAAATATTAAGGTGGTGTCCCCATTCCCGTATAATAAATGGTTTTATCAGATCGATCACGTGACACTCATAAATTATCGTGGTATTGTACCCTCACTTCCATTCTAGCAAATCTGTATCGTGTGCAAAACTAATGGCCGCTTGCGAAATGTAATAATAATTGTGCCAACTTTTGCAGAATAGGTTTTGTTTGTCAGAATTGGTTTTTGTAGGACTGTACTAAGAGATTGGTTTTGTTGAGCGTGGTTTATATCCCTTCATGTGCACCCTTATATATTACTAGCCGTCAGGCTCGCTTCGCTCGCCATATCCGTCTAGCCAGGGGGCTCCGCCCCCTGGACCCCCGACTGGATCGTCCAAGAATGAGATCAGCAGGCTCGCTTCGCTCCTGCATTTTTCATTGAGAATTTTTATCATATGTTAGGACAATCCAGTCGGGGGTCCAGACTAAACGTATGGCGAGCGAAGCGAGCCTGACGGCCAGTAATAATAATATTTCCAGGATTGAAGTAGCAGTGCCCAATCAATTTTTCCGCGATAAATGCATTTAAATCTTCAACTTGGTGCCAACCTAACAAAGTCAACTCAACTTAATGCCAACCTGACAAAATTATTATTTAGTTGCCAGTTACAAATGTTCGAAGAGGTACTCTATCTAGATTATAGTTCTATAGTAACATATGATATGGAAAATTCAATTATAATTAAGAGATGGGGAGAAGAAGAATATACATGCTAAAAGACGAACTTAAACCCTTAAAAACAACCCTTAGAGTTAAAATATTGCCAAAAGATTTCTTAGTGCGCCTCTAAAGGGCCAACTGAACATACCTACCAAATTTGAACGTTTTTGGTCCGGTAGATTTTTAGTTATGCGAGTGAGTGAGTGAGTGAGTCAGTCAGTGAGTGAGTGCCATTTCGCTTTTATATATATAGATGCATACATCGGTGGCTATAGAATAATTCATATTTTTCATTTCAGTGTTAGAGGTGATTATTATAGTATAAATTCATGACAGAATAATCCATAATACAATAAAAAGAATACAGGAATACATCTTAGAGAGTTAGGCCCGGTTGCACAACAGCCGGTTAAATTTTAACCGTGATTAATTTCACGAGAGCCAATCAGAAAAGGCGTTTTTGTAAAAACAGCTTCTCTGATTGGTTCTCGTGGAATTAATCACGATTAAAATTTAACCGGCTGTTGTGCAACCGGCACTTAGTGGGAAGAATACTTCGAATATTCTTTCCAAAGAGTGGACATTGATATGTCCAAAGCTCCGCCAATTTATGTAGATGCATAACAATATTATCTATTTTATCTATAGTTATTACAAATTTTTTTCTTCATATTATATACAACTCAAAAATAATTTTCTTAATTTATATTTTGTAAATTCATCCATAATTTTGCTGTATTGTCATCTATTGTATATAAGTGTATAAGCCAGTATATATTGTAATCTACATAAATAAAGTACTCAATCAATCAGTCAATCTTACGTAATTTGAACTTTAATAATTATTGTGGTAGTAAATGTGTCATATTGAGATGCAAATCCATCACAAGTGAAAAGAATTGTAACCATAAATTATTTATATAAAATTTTTCGAGAATCCATTTTTTGTAACGTCAAAATCAACTACTAAAATGCATTATCAACTGGTAATATTCATTATCAATATTAATATCATCATCATCAACTGATAAACTAAAATTTGAACCTTTTGCATCAGAATATATATTATTAGTGTAGAGTGAATGAAGTCATAAGACTCGTAGTTAGCTGAAATATCAAGGTGAAAGTCTCTCATTGGCCGAGACAAGACACGCCCACGGAGTATTCAAACTACATTCATGAGACAGAGTTTAACAACAGCAAAGAATGTGATTGAAGTACAAGGAAGATTGTACAATGATTGTAATTCACTGAAAACTAAACGATAAAAATATAAATTTAACACCAATACTTTTCTGTGTGCATATTCAATGATGAATTGATTCATGCAGTAGTATGGTGGGCCTACGATGGGAGTGTCTTGTCTCGACCAATGACAGTGGTTTACCTCCATAGGTAGTCAACTGCCAATCATATGGCTCCACTCATCACACTATATAACTGCTGGTAAATGCTAAACGTGTTAGTTTACTTTGTTCAAAAACAAAACAAAAATTCCTTGAACTTTTCGAAAAATTGGTACAACTAATGATTAATGATTTGATTTGACTTCTGTAAGATTTCTGCTTCAGTTTGAAACAAAAACCACTCAGAATGTCAACGATTTAAAAACTGAGCCCTCTAGCTTCGAAACTAGAAAATCATTTCTCCGTTAAAAAATTACAAACAATTCTTTTTCAAAACCTCAATACGATTGTCTTCATTATAGGCCAAGAACGCATGAACGAAAAAATACAAGTGCAAGTCATGATGGTTCAGTCAAAGCCAATTATTGTAAAGCTCATAAATAATAGGCGATTTCAAGACTATAGAACGATGAAGCCTTGATAACAATGATGATAAGCCTCAAGAAATACCTTCACTGTCAATGCTTTATTGAATTCCTATCAGTCCTACAATCAATTAAATAAGAGTGGTTGAAGAAGAAGGAAGATAAGTAGAAGAAAAAGAAGAGAAAGAAGAAGAAGAAGAAGGAGAAGGAGAAGAAGAAGAATAAGAAGAAGAATGAGGAGGTGGTGGAGGAGGAGGAAGAGAAGTAGGAGTAAAAGAAGAAGGAGGAGGTGGAGGAGAATGAGAAGGAGAAGAAGTTGAAAAAGAACAAGAAGAAGAAAAACAAGAACACAGAGGAGAGAATGAGAAGATGAAGAAGAAATACAAGAAGACGGGGAACGAGAAGGTGAAGAAGAAGAAGATGATGTTGATGGAGAAAAACAAGAAAACAACTGAAAAGAAGCAGACGATGAAGAAGAATAATAACGTTAATAACAAGAAGAAAAAGAATAAGTGTAAGAGGAAGAAGAAAACAGAAAAAAGACGAAGATGAGAGAGAAATGAAGAAGAGAGTGAAAGAAGATGAACGAGGTGAGAGGCAGAACACACAAATAGGAAACAGAGAAAGGTAATAAGCCCCTTCAAATATACCTTTCTGCCTTGCAGCTTTCATTGGTTCTTCAACACACCTACACTGCAATTCTGCCAAGTCTCAAGTTCCTAGTAGAGTCAGACCAAGTTCAACTTTTCATAGCCAACGGCGCTAAGCTCTGAATTATTACTTGGTGAGTGAGTGAGAGAGAAAATTCCGATACAAGCTGGAGAGAGAGTGAGAGAAAGAGAGAGATAGAGCGTGGAAGAAAGAGTGATTGAATGAGTGAGTGAGAGAAACAGATAGTGTGTGAGAGAAAGAGAGATTAGATTAGTTCTTTATTTATGGATTTTACAATAGGGAGAGAGAGAGAGATTGAATGAGTGAGTGAGAGAGAAACAGATAGTGTGTGAGAGAAAGAGAGATTGTATTAGTTCGTTATTTATGTATTTTACAATAGGGAGAGAGAGAGAGAGAGATTGAATGAGTGAGTGAGAGAGAAACAGATAGTGTGTGAGAGAAAGCGAGATTGTATTAGTTCTTTATTTATGTATTTTACAATAGGGAGAGAGAGAGAGAAGAAACTAAAACTGAGCAGCAAAAGAAAAAACAGTTTGAAGTTATGCAGTGTCCAGTTGTAGGAGTGAAGAAGTTATTGTCCTCCAATGAATTTCTTCCCTATACTTTGAGTGCTTTTTGCACTGCTTTTACTCTACAACACACGCCCATTCATAATTTATTATATATTGTAGAAATTCCAGAGATTTAGTTAGGGATTGGACAAGAGTTATGTCATGAATGTAAGAATGTTCAATTTATTGACAATATTCATTGTCAAGTATGACACATGATACTTATATTATTTATTCATTTAATTAATGAACTAGAATAAGGAACAAGAAAGAGACGGAATCCAAAATCTGCTCACCTAATTTTGATGATTGTTAAAATGAGGGATGAAAATTCATGCAACTTTTGAAAAATGTGTAGTTGATATAAATGAAACTGTGAAAGACAGTTTATACACTAGGTTCACTTTCATAAAATTCACTAGTAGAACTGGACAAGGTAGAATACTTGAAAGAGTAAAAATTAATAAAAACAATATAAAAACTTGTAGTAACCTTCATAGAAATACAAAATAATAAATAATGTATTTTTTACATTTCAACTTGAAAATGACCTATGGTCGGAATTAGTCGAAATATTTTAAAGTTTTTTAATAAAGGGTACTACAAGTTTTTAAATTGTTTTTATTAATTTGAACAAAAGTAGCCCATATAAGTGAAGTGATTTTTTGAAAGAGTAAATATATCACGGAAAAATTGATGATACCTGTGATGTTGTGCAACTCTCTCAATTTATAGTTGATATGAAATGGCAACAATCTAACAAAAGATACGGCAAAAATTCACAAAGGGGAGATTCACGTTTCAAAGTCAGTATCTGATCAGTACTAGTTTGCTATCCGTGATTGTCATTGAACGAAGCAGTTTCCAACTGCACACCGTTGCCATATTGCCAGGAATGTTTGTAGGCTATGTAGAAATGTAATGAACTATCAGAATATTCAAAATTAATTATTAGACTACAAAAAGGTGTTATTAAATCATGGAAAGATATAATATTTTCTTGATGAATAACACATCATATTTGAGGTATTATTGATCATAATATTTTATCATCGAATTGATCATTATTAATACGATAGTAAGAAAGATTTAATATTAGATCAGATATACCATTTTGGTTATATTTTAATACTGGAACAGTTTTGGGCGTGGTGAACCTGTGGAACTTTTCTGTAAGTTTTGTAATTCTGAATGATTAAATAAATTAAATTAAAAATTAAATATACCGGGATACCGAAATCACGATTATTATCATCAAATAGAGTAGAATTACTTAAGGGATTTCGTGGACACTTCGTGAAGATGGAAACAGACCCAAATATTCTGATTTTAGGGTATAGAAGGTGGTGGAAAAGGGACAGCTATGCTTTTCTATGGAATTCACAGACTTTAGATATCCAAAAGCGAAATGGCACTCACTCACTGACTCACTCACTCACTCGCAGAACTGAAAATCTACCAGACCAAAAACGTTCAAATTTGGTAGGTATGTTCAGTTTGCCCTTTAGAGGCGCACTAAGAATGGATTTGTAAAAATTTCCAAAGATACGCCCAAAATCAGCGTTTTTCCAGCGTTTTTTTTGCGTTTCTCAGCTTTATCGAGAACAAATGAACAGAAAATGTTCAAATTTAGAACAGAAGCTTAGCTAGGGTGTAATAATGTTGTGTTGGAAGGAATTTGAAATAACGCCCAGAATTAGCTTTTTTCCAACGTTTTTCTCAGCTTTTCTCCGTTTTCTCACCTTTTTCAATAATTGAGGAAATATATTGAAAAAAATTCAGTACACAGTACTTTGACTTTCTGATGGAATGAAGTATGCTGAAATGAAAAATGCAAGCGAGCGAAGCGAGCCCATCTCATTTTTGGACGATCCAGTCGGGGGTCCAGGGGACGGAGCCCCCTGGCTAGACGGATATGGCGAGCGAAGCGAGCCTGACGGCTAGTAATTGAATATATGATACTGTATAGAATACACTTGAATTACATGGACCGGACATTAATATTGTTGTATAATATTGGCATTGGTATACTGGACCAGACAAAAAATCAAGATATCTTTATGATACATAAAATTAAACGATATCTTCATGACGACTTTCTGAAAGCAACAGGAACTTGACGAACTTAAAACTTGATGTAATGAAGTTGCCTACCCGGGCTGATTCTTGATCACCTGAGATCTTGATGAAGTAAATGTTCCTCAATCTCACTATAATCAAAGCTGTATTCGCATACAACAGTGACAGTGAACAGAAAAAATATAATTCCTATAAGTTCTAATAGCATTATCCATACTTAGTCTGAGTGGGAATAGCCCAATTAAAAATCGTGGGAATCAAATAATTATCACTATTCACTGTCACTGTCTAGTACGAGTAGTGCAAGGTACAATACTTGATAGTGTGAATACATCAGGAAAAGAGTGAAAATTCCTGAGCTATTGTGTAACTCTCTCTCTCTCACTCTCTTACTTTTTCTCTCACTTGCTCTCTCTCAGAGAACATAATTTGTGTTAGCCAACCAGAGTGCAACGGATTTATAGCACATGTATTACACTAGATAGAGCAAAAGAAACAGCCCGCATTACACAAGAGCCGATAAATAATTCAATTGCATTGTCTCAATACGCAGTAGTCGATAAAAGTCAAGTGGGACTAACGGCTACTGATAAAAATAAACTTCACACCAGAAACAATTCAGACAATAAAATAGAAATTGAGAGTGATAAGGGTAAATTTGAGAGACAGACAAAGTTATATACATGTACTTGAAGATAATATTTCATTCTCAAGTTATTGTACAAAACACTAAGTGTTGTTGCACAACAGCCGGTTAAATTTTAACCGTGATTAATACCACGAGAACCAATCAGAGATGCCGTCTTTTCAAAAACGCCTTCTCTGATTGGTTCTCGTGAAATTAATCACGGTTAAAATTTAACCGGCTGTTGTGCAACCGGACCTAGATATAATTATATACATAATATAATTATGACCATGCAGGAAAGACTAGTCTGTACCATTTCTCTTCCAAATTTTTACAAAAAGTTGCTGTTTGTCCAAAGTATCATACTAATATAATGTATTGAAAGAATTTATTAAAATAAAGAGAGTATTGAATGTAAAACTTCAAGTCAGTAACATATAAATTGAGAATGATGGGAATAAATTTGATTGATAATATTGTATGCTTGAAAATAATATAATAAACTAATATATAATTTTTACTATAATTATGTAGCATGAAGTAGGCTTAGGTAGTTAAACTGCATGGGATTGATCCATGAGTACTGTACTACACTGATAGTAAAAAGTACAAGATTTATTAATTCATTTATGGAAGTGAGCTACTGATAAGAATGAACTAAATACAAAAGATAACGAGACTATTTTAGAAACTGTAAAGTTTGTTTTTGACAATTTGAGACAATCTTAAAGGCTGTATGTTTGTTTTTCAATTGAATTTGTGATAATTGAAAACAGGATTTGTTTATTCACCAATAAATAGCCTACAGATGAAAATAAACTCTTCAAATCAGAGAGACTTTTACGGAACAAGGTTCAATTGAGACTAAGTTAGGGACTGAAATTATGTTTTTGTTTAATTGAATGAAATTAGACTATGAATACAGTAATAAAGTCATGAACAAGATTCATGAATGCAAAAATACTTATCAGTAAGCAGTAATTGTAAACACTGATAAGAATAAATAACAAATTTAAGACGAAAAAAGTTGATGATTTTTGATTGACTGCGTGCAATTGGACCAGAGATTCCGATTATGAGGAATTATTCAATGAAAATATTTACGACTTATGTTTCATTTGATTGGAGATTTTTACTGATAGTTCATCAAGGCTTGTGAAACATTTCAATATCAGAGTTTTTATTCAAATATTTTGTACTCACTAGGAACGAATTCTAATCATGTTTGATCAATAAAATGACCATTCCATTTTTAAATTTCATGTAATGTGTAAAATCATAAAAATCTGAGATAAATATGACGTATTTATTTATACTTATAAGTATAATATGTACATATTTTTTACTTATAAGTAATATGATGTATAAGTAGATAATATTATGTATTTAATACATTCTAAGCTTTGAATCTAATTTACTTATAAGTAAATATGATGTATAAGTAGATAAATATTATGTATTTAATACATTCTAAGCTTTGAATCTAATTCGAAGAGTTTTATTGCTACCAATAACTGTTCTAACGAGATTAGCCATATGAAATCTCTATTTCATTGAGCTATTAATCAACTGTACAAAACTAGTAGATTTAACTCTTTTCTGTAGAGGGCTACTTGTAATATAAATATAAAGAAAATAAAAATCTCAGTACCCTTTTTTGAAATATTTTATCACTACATGTTTCGGACAATGGAAAATGGCATAAATGTCCGAAACATGTAGTGATAAAATATTTCAAAAAAGGGTACTGAGATTTTTATTTTCTTTATATTTATAGTAGATTTAAATACGTCACAACAACATGTTTCCTCGATTATCGATCAAAATTTTCACACTTCATCCTCAGAACCTATCACCTATCAACTATCAGTTTTCAATTTCAAGGCATGAAAAACTCTAATAAAACTTCAACATCTCATCATTTTCTTCAAGAAATAATTACACTACTTCATCAAGATTCCTGAAACACGTATCTATCATCGAAATCAAGTTTTTTAATAAGTAACTGGATATTCTTGATATTATCTAGCTCTCGAATAATTAATAGACCATGTAGAGTATGGAATGCAGCAAGGGATCCATATCATCAACTTCCAAACTGAGAACTATCAGATTCCACTGAGATAGACAATCGCTCTTTCTCTCTTTCTGGTCTTTTCCTTGTTAGATTATTTCTTTTTTCCATATTTAGTTACCTTGTTGCATTACAGTACTTCTCAATATTCTCTCAACCACTCACTCACTCTCTCTCCCTCAGGTTATGTGGTAAAGTGAACCTAGACATCAAACTTAATGAATTTAATGGAGGCAAATAATAAATCAAATCAGTCTCTTACACTTTTTCACTCAGTCACTCTATCTCTCTCTCTCTCTCGCTCTCTCTCTCTATCTCACTCACTCTCTCTCTCTTCCTCCATCTCTATTTTCTCTGGAAAAAGGAATCTGACTCTTTCTTTCTCTCTCTTTTTTTATCTATCTATATTTTCTCTCTCAAACTATATACCGTAGTGTAGTACTACAATATTCTTCATTGATTCATACAACCAGTACATCATCAAAAATGATGAGGAGTGAAAAAATAAGAATAATTATGATAATTATTAATAATTATAAGATAATAATTATCACATTTCTTCAATATAGCAGCATAAACTATACAATCTTCCAAATATCAACGTCATAATGCCAAAAATTACAACACAACACACAAGCTATTTTATTTCTACAGTACTTTTGTCATTTTCTACATTTTTACCTCTTTATCGTCCTTTTTCATTCTTTTCCACTTTCTATATACCACTTCCTCAAATACATCTTTTTCTCTCTCTTATTTTGCTACATCTCTAACTAAAATAATTTACATTCTTCTTCTCTTTCACACACCCACTCTTCTCTATTATTACCCCAACCATTCACCTCTTTCTAATACTCTTTTTCCTCTTTTCATACTTCTCTCTTTCCAGATTCTCTCCCTCTCTCAGTTTATTTTTCATGGTCACCGACACACACTACTCAGCCTTATCTAAAAAGGTCTGGTAATTTTCAACTCTTATCAAAGCAATACATATAGTGCTACATGGCACGTATCTCAGCATTCGATAAAATATATAAATATATATTACACCAAGAAGCACACTAGCTCACTGCTGTTTAAAATCTATCCTGTAATTACGGAGAAAGGCGATAAAGTCAACTGGTTAACACGTCAACTAGTTATGATAATATGTACCGACAGTTTCGATTAACTAGTTACGTTAACACATTAACTACTGGTTAACACATCAACTAGTCAAGATAAATATGTACCTACAGTCATAGAGAAACAATAGAGTAAGTAGATATCCCATGGTATGGGGAATTTATGTCGCAACTTTTACTGTTATCTCAAACCGATTACTATAGATTATTGTCAATTTTTACTGTTTTGTTAGGGTGATAGTGTATGAACGGCACAATTTGAGAGACTACCAGCGTTACACAGCTGCATAGGAAAGAACTACGTGAATTATCGGCTTGGGTTAACAGTATAAGTTGCGACATAAACGCCCTATACCATGAGATATCTACTTATGCTATCGTTTCTCTATGCTACAGTTTAGTACTGTAGTGAAATCCACTTCAAACCGTCATCATTCCTTTTGAATCACACCAATTCTTCCCGTTCAACTAATACTGACAGTTGATCTCACAGTAGCCTACTGATATTTTAAACCGTTTTTCTAATCTACTAAGGAGAAAGGGAAAAACGTCAACTAGTTAACACATCATCTAGTTAACTAGTTAACACATCAACTAGTTAACTAGTTAACACATCAACTAGTCGTGCAGGGCTGCAATTTTATATCGGTAGATATCACGAGGAGGCGATTAAATATTCACACGGAACGGCCATTAAATTGTCAACTCCAAGTGGTTCGGAACACACTTTAACTCCTTTCTCTAGACTACTGACAGTAGTTTCCAATCAAGATACGTCCAAGAGGAGGTAAACAATAATTATTATCTTCAAGAACATTGGGAGTGTACTGACAATACTGAGTTATAATACATATTATGGTCTAGACTAGAAACGAAAGGGTAGATGTCTGGGTGTCATCAAGTCATCTGGTTATCCCGTCAGGATGTCACCTCTAAAACCGGTTCTTGATACTGTAATGTAGTCAAAAATGGTTTGACTATTATTGAAATAGTAAAAAATAGTCAAAAGTTGCAGTGTAAGCGAAACGATGTTTGGAATCAACCTAATCCTTTCATCCATCACAAATCTTAGTGCCGGTTGCACAAAAGCCGGTTGTATTTTAATCAGAGAAACCGTCTTCTCTGATTGTTTCTCGTGAAATTAATTACGGTAATAATAATATCGAGTGACCTGGCTGACTCAGGTCTGGTGTCAGAGTTTTCAGGTCGGAACTGATCAATTTCAGGGATTTTGACATCACCTAACGACTGCTTTTTAGGCAAAAAATTATTTAATTTTTTTTTTTAATTTAATCGGCTTTTGCGCAACCGGGCCTTACAGTTTCTAACAATCAGCACGAATTGAACCAACAGAATATGAAGGTATTCAAGTAGCTTACATAAATAAAGCCGCCCAAAATGTTAATAATGATAAGTGACTCCAATAACAAAGAAGGACTCAAATAGCATTCAAGCATTGTTCTGATAACTGGATGAATATTTGATAAATATTTATCAATATTGATGAATATTACATGAAACGTGATTACGTTCCAATGAAATAGGAAACTAGAACATCAATAGAATAATCCAACTATCCACCAAATATGGAATTCACCGACATCAGCATATCAAATAAATTACTACTCCAATTTCGTTCCCTTCCATTATTCAAAGCGATTTCACCAAGGAATAAAATTATGCATATTTGAGTTAAACCTTTTTCTAAAACATCGACCACTTCTAAATATTTCGATATTGCACCAAAGATACAGTGATAGTTCTAATCCAGACAGCGTTCAATTCACAATAATTTACTTTTCAATGAATTAGGAAACTAGAACATCAATAGAATATTCCAACTATCAACCAAATATGAAATCATCGACATCAGCATATCAAATAAATTACTACTCCAATTTCGTTCCCTTCCATTATTCAAAGCGATTTCACCAAGGAATAAAATTTATACATATTTGAGTTGAACCTTTTTCTAAAACATCGACCACTTCTAAATATTTCTATATTGTACTAAAGATACAGTGATAGTTTTAATCCAAACGGCGTTCAATACACAATTTTCACAACTTGTAATCCAAATAATTGCCTACACACACAACTTATACTGAAGAAAAGAACAATTCCAAGAATATTAAATGACACATTCAAGGAAAAACGCAGGAAACCAGATTTCAATTCACATTTATCCCCATTCACACACTGATATCCAAGTTTGCACAGTTTTCACTCAAATTATACACAATTTACCATAGAAAAACGCGATGTAGAGATAAACATAATCTCTAATTTTGAAACAAAATAAGTGAAATATTATTTCAAATCAATCTAATTCATCTCCAGCTTGTATCAACGCATATAACGGACTACACACTATATTATCTTCGCAGAACAAATCCATATCCTACATTATAAAAAGAAATAGAATAGAATAGAATGGCTGCCTTTATTTTTTCTAGATAGCGAAGTAAGGGCGCAGTAGAATAGAATCGAATAACTGCCTTTTTTCTAGAGAGCGAAGTTAGGGCGCAGTTGACCCTCTCTTACACTATTCTTTCAATCTCACTATTCTCTTACTAACTCTCAATAGAAGTAAAACACACTATTCGAAGAAAAACGAAGCTTTCAAATCTAATATAATTAGAAACATATGAAACACTTTAATTTTTTAGGGCGCAGAAGGCGCAGAAGAGCAAATTCATATCCTACATTATAACAAGAAGTAGAATAGAATAGAATGACTGCCTTCATTTTTCTAGAGAGCGATGTTAGGGCGCAGTAGACCCTCTCTTACACTATTCTTTCAATCTCACTATTCTCTTACTAACTCTCAATAGAAGTAAAACAATATTCAAAGAAAAACTAGGCCTTCAATTCTAGTATGATAAGAAACAAATTTTCTATCACAACATTCACCTTAAACTTAATTTATCACATTTTTAAAGAACTCAAACAATTAGAAGCAGATTTTCAATCATGACATTCACCTTCAACTCGATTTATCACATTTTTACAAAACTCAAACAATTTTCACCAATCGTAGAACAGATCCAAACACATTAGTACACAAATTTAAATCCACAAAACAACAGTAGAAGTGATAGAAAACAACAACTACACCGAAAAACGAAAAAGTGAGGTTAAGTACACCGAGAAAAACCGCTTCACACTTAAAGACAACCGCACGGTGCAAGCTTCCGCACTAGACGACTAGACTGACTGACCTCGCGAGGAACGCGTCTACTAGTCATGGTGGGAGGGGAGGTAGGGGGCTAGTCTGGAAGGTGAGGTGGAGAGGGAACTGATAAGGAGAAGAAGGAAGAGAGGGGAAGGGAGTGCCAGATCGATACAACGGTGATTTCTGTGAATTTTATTCATGATTAGTTGGACTAGGTTGTCAGGGGGAAGGTTACTATAGAGGTATACTATATGGCTCAAAAGATTTATATAACAAAACTAAATGAGCGCTAGGCTCATAATTAAATCAAATCATGATTTATTTAAATCATCCTAGGCCTGGGTGATGATTAAATCAGATAAATAATTATTACAGTGAATAATAACGTTTATATGTATAACCTGAGAGTTACATCTCATAACATTTATAATATTAACTATTCAGATTTGACAATAGTGCGAAGACAATTGGGGTATCTTAGCTCAAAAATAATAAATATCATGCCAAATGCATTGTCAGAATATCTCTCTAATAGGGGTAGACAGAGGATGGAACAGATAAATAAGTGGGTGATACAAAAATTTTTCTTCGACATCAGTCAAATATTATAATTACTAGTAATTTATTGTTAACTTCGATTTTTTGTAGCTTTGATTATTAGTAAATAAATTTTAATATTGTCTAAACAGCTGATACTCTCACTCAGCGGTCAGGGTTTTGCCCTTGCTGGGTGGTGCCATCCATGTAATTTTAATTTATTTGTAAAATAGCATAATATTATAATCTAGAATATTTCTTTTGTAAGTTTTTTATTTTGTATTTTGTTTTTATGGGCAATAAAGATGTTTAAAAAAAATGGACACAAACCATAACGTGGGTTCCAAAATGTAAGACAGGACTAGAAATTATATTTTGTACCTCTCAAAACATTCAAACTTCTGGAAATTAATCAATTCTTTATTTGAATGAGGATAGTACTAAAAATAATAATAATATCGAGTGACCTGGCTAACTCAGGTCTGGTGTAAGTTTTCATGTCGCACCTGATCAATCTCAGGGCCTCTGACATGAATGAGGATTAAGCCCACATAACCCTTAGACTTGTGCGTTAATACCGACATAGAGAAGCGATGAATCACTCATAGCAGTACAATCAAAGGTCTTCACCCTGAGATTCACTTGAAACTGTCAGTATACCTAATGTATTACACCAATGCTTCCCATTCAAACAATGCTGACAGTTCGTAATGAATCTCACTTCACCAAGCTGAATGACGTCACAAGGTGACTATTGATGCTATTTCTCAATCACTGATCAATCGATAGAATAACAAACTCCACTTCCTGTCTCAGTCATACTAATTATTATCGAATTATCATTGCTGTCTACTCTTTATAGGTCTACTCTTTAGGTCCACGTTATAATGGCAGTGGAGAAAGATAGGAGAACATCGTTGTCGATCCTCTGTCTTGTCAATGCCTTCTATAGACGGTAGCTGATACACGTTTATTAATGTAATATTAACTGTTCATTCTCGTTTAAAAATAATCAATTATATTTTATTAAGCAAGAAATAATATTTTTCAATATTTCATAATGAGTTTTCATAATTTAAGATGAACTATTTTGTTCATTAAATTATTAATTCTACATCGTTAAAAGACGATTTGGCAACAGAGCAAAGCGAGAAAAAGATAGCGCTATCCGCTTTGTTGAATGATAGAGAAGGATCGCAATACCATTGCTAATCAAACACTACCATTATAACGTGGACCTCACTATACTGTATATATAAATCACTCTATATATACTAAATAAAGATATATAGGTAGTGAGACTCATTTAAAACTGACAGCATTGTTTGGATTAGAAGCATTGATGTTATTTAAAAGGTATACTGACAGTTTGAAGTAAAATAACTACAGTACTGAATTACTGTATATACTATATAGAGAGCCACACTATTTGGGTTAATATTATAATATAGAATTATAGTACCCTTTGAAATTAATAATATAATAGATTAAGAATACAAATTATAATAACTAGTTTTAGTGTTCACACCATCCTCAGGTTATAAAAATAAATTTGGGTTAATTAATTATTCTTCTATAGAATATAAAAGTTTAAAAGATTGGATTTCAATGAAGAAAAGTACAATATAATTTAAAAAATTTTGTTGAGCGAACAACTACAAGACTTAACCTATTTCGGACTATGTGTAACCTTATCTAAATTTGGGAGAGGAATAGCACAAGGTTACCTTATTTTTTCTCTCCCTATCATTTTGATGATGTACTTATTGTATGAATCAATAAAGAATTTAGGTATGATGGTTCATCAGTGTTTCAATATTATTTGATGCTCATTATTTTAGTATTCTTTAGAGGTCAATCATTATTACTATGAAGTAATGACTTAACCTATTTCGGACTATGTGTAACCTTATCTAAATTTGGGAGAGGAATAGCCCAAGGTTACCTTATTTTTTCTCTCCCTATCATTTTGATGATGTACTTATTGTATGAATCAATAAAGAATAAAGAATTGTAGGTATGATGCTTCAGATCAGGTTTTAATATTATTTGATGCTCATTATTTTAGTATTCTTTAGAGGTCAATCATTATTATTACTATAAAAGTATATTATCACTATTGCTGTATAAATTATACTCTATAGTGAGCCACTATTTCAGTTAATTAATTGACCGAGCGAAGTGAGGTCTAAGATTCAAGTCGACGGTTTGGCATTTCTCTTAATGTTTAAATGTTTATATGTTGCGCATTTACGGCGAAACGCGGTAATAGATTTTCATGAAATTTGACAGGTATGTTCCTTTTTTAATTGCCCGTCGACGTATATAAAAGGTTTTTGGAAATTTTGAATTTCAAGGATAATATAAAAGGAAAAAGGAGCCTCCTTCATACGCCAATATTAGAGTAAAAATTAGACTATAGAATTATTCATCATAAATCAGCTGACAAGTGATTACACAGATGAGTGGAGAAGCCAGTCTATTGCTGTATTTCCATAAGGTCTATAGTTTCAATCAGGTATTTGTGGATGAGAATACTGCGTGAGGTCTACTGTTCACAGAACTACTAGTTCTATAGAATATAAAATGTTAAGAAGTATTCAACTTCTATCATTATTACTATGTATAACATAGCTTATATACTGTGTATACTGCATAGCCCTGTATTACTATATTTACTGTACATATAGTAATACCTTACTTTTATTTCATGACCTTTGGAGGACAAGTGAGGTAAGGACGCTGGTGACGTAATTATTCAACTGTCAATCTTGTCAAATTAATTGAGCTGACGTTAATGGAATATTTTACACTTTACGGTGAAAACTATAATAATTCAAAACTCTGATCCTAATTATTTTTGACCACTTTTTGTGGATGATTAGCACCAAAACCATTAACACCTGCTAAATAAATTAAGAAGAATTGCAAATTTCAATTACATGAACTTCTACAGTTTTATTGTAACTGCAGATGTATTTTATTTTGTGAATAAAGATTTATTTGTTTTGATTTGATCATAGATACCCTTGATCACTCAAGTTGACTAAAACACTATTTTTCTTCACCTATTCAACTTCTTATAGAACTTCTATCTAATTGAATCTAACTTGAATGTCTTAATGCTGTTAGTACACCTTTTTATTTTTATTTAAATTGGATAATCTTTTTCAATATAATTGTTAAGATCATTATAAGAGTGAGAAAAAGTGGCAACTGAAATTTTTAAGTGGTCTAATAAGCGAGAGGTTGTTGAAGTGCTAAACTCCGTTTTCTTTCCAGATCATAAACGGTTTCGAATTTTCCATTGGTGTTTTTTTTAATACATTCAGAATATCATTGGTTTTTTTCTAATATGCGTTTTTTCGCGATCAATGCCAAAATAAACAAGTTATCGAATTTACAAAAAAATGTTTCATTTCTATTCATGAACGATATGGGGGAATAAAATGTTTTAGTTTGGAAAGATACATTTTTGAATTTTCAAGAGAAGTTCTAATAATATAGTCGAAACCGTTTATGATCTGGAAAGAAAACGGAGTTAGCACTTCAACAGCCCATAACTCGCTAATTAGACCACTTCAAAATTTCAGTTTCCACTTTTTCTCACTCTTATAATGATCTTAACAATTATATTGAGAAAGATTATCCAATTTAAATAAAAATAAAAATGTGTTCCGAACAGCCGTAAGTAAATCACTCGCTTTATAATAATATTTAGTGATCAGTCTAACCAGACTGGAAACGACGAAAAACAATATTAATACATTTCAAAAAGGGAGGTAGTATCTTCTCTGATATTAATTTCTGATATCTGATATAAATTATGTAGAAACGTTCCCAATCATTTAAAACAGTCTGAAAATTACAGTATTAACACCTACAAGCAACATTTGAGTAGATGGTTATTAGAAAGAAATTGGCAGGGATGCTGCAGAGCAACCGATTCAATCCGCCTTCTTATTCAGAACTTGGTGAATTTGCCGTTTATAATGATTAAGTATAGCCTTTAAGCTACTATTTATATATTTGTCTGTATATACTTATTACCAGTATGGAATTTCATTGTGTGCAATTTATATTCTTGATTTGCTGATGAATGTTAGTTGATTCAATTGAAATAGTTTCAATTATTATATGTACAAAACATGAGAACATAATCTCAACTTGAAAGACCTCACTCTCCTCTCACAGACTCAAGTCTTTGTGGAGAGTATTCACTGTTGAATGTGTAAATGAATTTCATAAATTTGTATTATGTTTTGTGAATAAAAAGCTATTTGATTTGATTTGATCTGCTCTAAAACAAACAGCAGTGAGCTCCAAAGTAATTTCCCAGTGATTCGCAACCCACATACCCTTTATAGCAATTGGTAAGGATTAACCAAGAATATTGTCAATATCATCTCATCACCATCTTTCTCATTACTCACAAGCAAGCACAGAGCTTAAGAGAAAATCATTTCCAGCAGAAATAAATTAATTAATGTTAGCCTATATTATTCTGAGTTTGCAGAACGCAGATTCGACGAGGTACAAACTAGTAGTTCTGTGAACAGTAGACCTCGTGCTCAGTAAGTTACATTTACCTGTTGTTATGTTTTCTCAAAAATTAATAGATAATTTATAAATTTAAAATGTCTAGAAAAAATCCTAAATAAATATAGAGCTTTCTGTCCTATCGTACCGTGACGTGTCGTCCCGGAATGTGAGTGTGAGCGCTGTTATCAGGTCTGGCTGCAACTGTCTACAAGGTTGATGGAAAGATACATTTTCAAGATGTTCGATGTTTTTGAACGGGTAGTATTATAGTCCACTAGACAGCTGATTTATGATAAATAATTCTATAGTCTGATTTTTACGGTAATATTGGCGTATGAAGGAGGCTCCTTTTTCATTTTATATTATCCTTAAAATGAAAAATTTCCAAAAACCTTGTATATACGTCGACGCGCAATTTAAAAAGGAAAATACCTGTCAAATTTTATGAAAATCTATTACCGCGTTTCGCCGTAAATGCGCAACATATAAACATTTAAACATTAAGAGAAATGCCAAACCGTCGACTTGAATCTTAGACCTCACTTCGCTCGGTCAAAAATAAGACTGTAATTGAATGGATTATTCTATCAGTCAATAAATGATTGAAGAACATTGATGACCACTTTGTGACGTCATACATCTGGTGTCTAAAATAACCCTAATAGACAAGACAAGGCTTTCAAAAAGTGACAGCTCAGCAATAAAACAATGTCGGCGCGATATTTGAATGGGAACCGCCCTGACAAACATTGCAAGGCCTATAGTGAGATAGATTCAGTTCAAACTGTCAGCATTCCTTATGAATAACACCAAAGCTACCCATTCAAACAATGCTGACAGTTTAAAGTAAATCTCACGAGAGTTGTAAGGGCTAAGGGAGACGCCATTATTTACAAAGGGTTGAACGCGTTCCATTAGAGACCCTTGACCTTATTAAGGTCTCTCCTACCTGACCTTGATTTGATACGAGATCAGTGGGGTTGACTCTACAAGACCTTGATTTAGATCAGTGGGTTCCTAAAGTGTAAATAAAAATTGAGGAATAGATAAATAAATGGTTTATTTCCTGATATATGATAGTATAAACATTTACAGAATTTTTTTGCAGTGAATTTGATTGGAAATTACACTAATGTGACTGAACGAACATTGGATAAATTCAAATTTAGATCAGTGGGTTCCTGAAGTGTAAATAAAAATTGAGGAATAGAAAATAAATGGTTCATTTCCTGATATATGATAGCATAAACATTTACAGAATTTTTTGCAGTAAATTTGATGGAAAATTTCACTAATGTGAATGAATATTGGATAAATTCAAATTCAAATTTACACTGTCTTCAGAAAAGTTGTGGAACTTCCCCATGATGAGGTGGAAAAGTGATTACACAAATATTGTCAAATCCACAAAAATAAGTTTATTTAAAACCAGACTCGAGTTGCAACACCAAACTAGGCATCATCTGTTTCGATTGAAGATGATGGCAAGTATTGCGTTGAAACTTGAGTCTGGTTTCAAATAAACATATTTTTGTGGATTTGACAATATTTGTGTAATCACTTTATCACCTCAAATTCAAATTTATTGAATAAAAACACACAAAGTGTAATTTCTAACAATTCAATACAAAAAAATCAATATTGATGAGATTACAGCTGCGTTTACACCAAAGTTATTAACAAAATGTTAATAACTTAATCCTTATAGATTCTATTAGATTGAACGGAACTTAACAAACACATATGTTCATCATGTGTATGATAAGTTATGTTCAATCTAATAGAATCTATAAGGATTAAGTTATTAACATTTTGTTAATAACTTTGGTGTAAACGCAGCTTAAGATTAATTAAGAAAGATTTCAATCTTGAAGTTCCAAGTTTTATAGAGAAGAGTATTAGTCAATACTGAATATTGACTAGCCTCCATTACCTTTAACAAGTACCTTCTACCATTTAACAGGTACCAATTAATTTTGTAACAATTTTTTCAGGTTAGCGAATGGACATCTTCATACCACAACAGGGGAACAATACCAGTATCACATACAATATACAACGGCAAGAGATGTGGAAGAAAAAGAAACTATATCTTTTAAATAGAAACAGCAAATTCATGTTAGATATGCATCAAAATAGTCCTTAAACCCTTGTAGAAGAATATGTCTACAAGTTAATTAGCATAGTTTAATCAATCATTTTTAACTAACACGATCTTCTGTCTTCTTCAATTTATTACCTTCTACCATAGACTAACTAAACAAAGGTTAGATCTGTGCTTCAACCTATGTCATTCAACTATTCAACCATTTTAAATATTCTCTCCATATGCTATTCTCTATACTAAAACACAAGCAGATAGCATAATCTTCAATCTATCATATTCTATCTCCTACAATATATTTCCTACAAACTTATGTCATCCAACTATTCAACCATTTAAAATATTCTCTCCATTCATTAATTCATTTATTTATTTCATTGGCAATTACAGATCATAATTATAATAAATATAATATGATTGGGAGAAGACAACAGGCATAGCCCAAAACTGTCTTCTCCCAAATTTTAACAAATAAAAGTTTCAAAAGAATAAGGTTAAGATTTCACTTTCACTTCAAAAAGTCCAATTTCCACTTCAAACTAATGACAAAACTAAAAATTTTGAATTTTGATATTTAAAAACTGATTAAAAACAAAAATATTTCACTCAAAACTCTACAAATTAGAAATTGTTGAGTAATTTTGCAAAATTTCGAGCCTGAAAAGAAACACAACTTTACACACACTCCATATGCTTTTCTCTAATCTAAAAAAAATGCAGATAGCATAATCTTCAATCTATCATATTCTATCTTCTACAATATATTTCCTACAAACTTATGTCATCCAACTATTCAACCATTTCAAATATTCTCTCCATATGCTTTTCTCTAATCTAAAACAAATGCAGATAGCATAATCTTCAATCTATCATATTCTATCTCCTACAATATATTTCCAACAAATAACCTCTATTTTTAGACTGCAGATGATGCTTCAAATCAGACACCAAATTCTGAGAAATTAATCTGAAAACACTACACAGAGATCCCAATCTATTTCAAGATATTCGATACTCTTCAGATGAAATCTCAATTCCACCAAAATTAAACTGAAACGATGACATTTAAATGACACATTCAATTAAACGCTGCAAGTCAATACTCTTCAGATTAAATCCCAATTTCACCAAATTAAACTGTAACGATGAAATTTAAATACCACAATCTATTTGGGTATTGCAGAGATATCCTTAAAATCGAACAGAGACCAATTTTACAAAAAAAAAAAACATATAAACACACTATAAAAAGCATGCAAACACAACAAACTAGATATGAAAATAATTTGAAATTTTGAAAAACTCACGGAAATAATTCAAGGTCTCTCGGATCTGATCAGTGGTAAGAGCGGCTGTATTGGAGTCCTCAGGCTTCAGTGCAGGTGACGGAATGAACCAATCCTGATTCTCATAACCTAAAAGTCAATTAAAAATTTAATTAAATTGATATTATAAGATGCAATAAAGAAACCTTAGACTGTGAAGCTAGAAATTTGTCCACTCGGCTACGATACTCTAATTCAATTTATACTAATAGTTCTGTGAACAGTAGACCTCGCGCAGTTATAAACTACAGCCTCCTCTAATACTGTCCATTAGAGTAAATCCTGTCCTGTAGTTTCGGCGAGATATCGGCGTGAAAACGACTAATAGCTGTTGGGGTTGGTGTATCAAAAAATGCAAACATCAAAAGCTAATCTCCTTCAACTGGCAACGTCAACATACTGGCAACAGGTCAGCCCGAGTTGAAAGCAGAAAGGTCGATAGAAAATTATACTATGTTATTATCAGTTATTAATTGCATGCAACTAATAGTCCACACCAAGAGCTGATTTTTTACCAAGTTACATTGAGATATTAATTGCATGCAATTAATAATCCACTCGACAGCTGATTCATGATGAATAGTTCTATAGTGTGATTTTTACGGTAATATCGGCGTTCCTCCTTTTCCTTTTGTATTATCCTTAAAATGAAAAATGTCAAAAACCTTATATATACGTCGACGCGCCTTGTTTCAAAGTACTTGTATACCAAATTTCATCCAAATCGGACAATGGCTGCGACTGTAAATGCGGTACAAACAAACAGACAAAAGCCGATCAATTCGAAACTGAGACCTTCTGCTTCGCTTCGGTCAATCAACATTTGACACTCATTGATTATTTCAAGTTCTACTTTCAATTGGGATTGGGACAGTTTTGGGCTGAGTCTGTTGATCCTATCGCAATCCTAATCATTCAAGTGATTTGTATACTTATTCAATGCAAGATAAGTAAATGAGACGATTGACACTCTATAAAGGGTACAGTATTCACATTGTTCTCAACGTTTTTTGTTGTAGTGTTGTGGTGTAAGACGAATTTTAACAACTGATAAAACTGAGACAACTAATACGAACTTGTGATATCTTTTCATGGTTTTATTAAAACATTGAATTGCTAGTGTAGGGCGTTATGAAATGCCGGTTTTGTTTCCAATTTATTATGAAAACCAATACCGATTTCAAAAAGCATTTTTTGTCATAGTCATTCAATATCAGCTGTATTCCATGCATGAAATCGAGCCGATAAACAGCTGTTTGCAGAACAAATAAACATATGATTCTCATTACATCATACTCTACTGTAATGAAACCATATATGTTTTCTTTACAGTCGATAATGTTTCCTAGTTCCGAAATAGGAACAGCAAAAGTGCTAAAAAAAACACCTTCAGCGCTCCAGGTGGAAGTTTTGTCAACTTCTGCAAAATTCCTTATTCGGAATTTGTAAACTAGGTTATGTTTATAGAATGCATGCAGTAAATTCAGCACAAGCAGGTAATGTTTTCTATTTCTCAATTATTATTCTTTAGATTGTTATGACAAAAAATAGTGTACGTTACTTGGACGTGAATGTCTTATGCAGGGCTCGAATGAAATTCTAGTATCGGCTAACGCCTCAACTAGAAACATCATTCTCGACTGCAAAAGATCCCTTCCCGTCCATGTGACGTAAGATACTATTATGTAACTGTATTGGATAAACCTCTGGGAAAAATGTTCCTTCTTTTGTTAGAGGCCCTTCATTTATAAAATCCTAATGACTATATAAATAATAATAGTTTGAAATAGAAATTATATAGTCATACTAACCAATGAATTGAGTAAGGGTGTCGGCCCTGAGTTTGTATTGAGGTATTTGCTCTTCAAGAAGACTGATTATCTCAACTTCAGGCAACTCCCCACCGCCGCATAAATCTGCAAAAATGGAGAAAAAACAAATTAGTGAAAAAATAATATAAAATTTAAGAGAGAAGTGAAATAATAATAATAATAATAGTTCATCATGACAGACTACTGAAAAAAGCTACTAAAAAAACTATGTTAATGAAAATAAGAAATTGAAACATGGAAAACGTTATGGCCATCAAAATAATAAACGGGAACTTAAAAAAAACAGTTTATCATAATTAAATATGTCTTGAAATTTGTGGATTTTTTCCTCGTCATGATAATATTGGAATCTACTAAAGTAGATTCATATTGTACATGAAATCAGTTCATTTGATTAATATTATAGATATTACATTACAATAGGCACCTGCTGTAAAATCTATTTAGGTTTAGCGGGACCAATTTTGTAATGCACTTCATTGAATAAAATGATTGATTGAATATATACAAAGCTTGAACATTTGGTACAGAAATATGGATTACTTTCATTTCTTATATCTGTGACGTATTCATGAACATATTCATGTATTTTCTGGATAAAAGGATGATTGATTGATAAATATGAAAATATTATATATATATATAACTGAACTGATTGATATTACAGATGGAAATTACTGAGATGTTGCAATTATTCAAATGCTAATGAGTTAATAATTATTATTAAACAAAAATCCAAATTAAATGCTGCAATTCAAGAAGAAGAAGAAGAAGAAGAAGAAGAAGAAGTCTTCGGGGTGAATTGTAGCATTTAATTTGGATTTTCGTTTAATAATAATTATTATGATTCATATTAGGCAGCTTATATAATGAATGGATATAAAAAATCATATCAACATATTAATAACAAAAACTAAATAGAAAAATCAAATTGGTGTGAATAAGAAAATGTTACTACTACATATTCATTTCTTCAGGTGCAAAAGCATTCGAGAATTTACTCATTCACAATGGAAATCATAATACAATAGTTCAAAACATAAATATTGTTCTGAAAAAAAGCAAATGAGATGACAAAAAAATCAATGTACGAAAAAATCGACTCCAAGTTGAGACATTCACTGAACTTTTTATTATTAACAGAACTAAGAACATAACACAAATAGTTATTAATTTGTTAATACAGTAGTAGACACTTTAGAAAGTAAAATTTAATTACATGCCCAAAGCATTTTATGATATCAGCTTGCATAATTAAACGAAAAAAAAAACAAAAACGGATTAAAAGCAATGCAATTACAAAAATAAAGAAGGCTAATACAATAAGTGTCCAAAACTAGAGCAAAAATTTATTTTTTGGAACTGAAGTATCATCCTAGAATGTAAACATCTTTTATCCTACTATAACGAGGTTTAGTTGCTTTTATCAAGCGAAGTCATAAAAGAAAGACGATATTGGCTCTGGAATATTCTAATATTTCATTCAATATGTAACGATAGAAGCCTGACCAGAGCTATCTAGAGCTACTTTTTAGTGAAAAGAATATAGTACCCTCTTTATATCATAAAACACCTTAACGACTATATAGACGATCATTTAAAATGAAGTGTACAAGTTTAATATTTTCATAATATTATATTTCCTTTCTACCCATATAGCTAGCTTACAGACATAGTACGATAAGCAAAATATACAACAATCACACCAGAACGAATAAAAAACCTCTTACATAGTTCTTTCAGTAAAATCTGTGCTCAGAATAATCTATTAGACATTAGACTAAGAAATAGCTGAAAACTTCTATAAACAGTATTCCTAGTGAATTGTCCAAATATTTTTTACAATAATTGAAGACGAACACATAATCAACTGTCAGAATCACACATATTCGATGCAGTTATTTCATAATTTTAATTTTTAGACTTCGTTTTCTTTAGACTTTCTTAAGGGTAAGATTAGACTTCACAGACGACTCTACATAAACCAAGAGAACTTATTGTTCCTCTTGCAGTATGTAGAAAGATTCCACATTCCAGACAATGACACAGATGAAATTATGTATCTGATACACATAGATGACGATGATACAGATAAAATAATGTATCTGATACATATAGATGACAATGATACAGATAAAATTATTTATTTGATACACATGCAGACGACAATTTCATCAAACCATGGACAGCAAATCAGACAATACAACGCAGCTAGGAGAGGGAATCTTGAGAGGTAAATCCGACAAACTTGTTAATATATTTGTCAAAACATATCATGATTCTCTAACCAACTTTATAATGTTCATGTACTCCATACTTTTATATGACTATTACATGACTTAATTTCGTGAAATGTGAATCCAACAATCTGCAGAAAAGTTATTTCTGAAGGCCAACGCACACAGTGAGCGACAGACGTGTGCAGACGGAAAAAAGTCTGCCTGCACACGTGAGCAGACATATGAAGACAGGAGAACGTCTATGTGCGTTGCAACATTCGAAAACCTTGGAAGAGATTTTTCCTCCATCTCTCTATTATTGTACGCGTTCGCCTAAAATATTTTTTTTCATTTATTGTATAAAATACTATAATCATAATACAATTATGTATTATAATATATAACGTATGCATACGCAAACTTCATCCAACAGAATCTCACTTTCTAATTCAATTTCAACAAAAAATGTGACTGATTTGATTTGTTAGTATATTCAATTCATTTAATTTCACAATCACTTTACACGACATTTATCATATTATTTTATTAGTTTGGAACACTTATAGTACAATTACTATTAGCTACAGCACGCCAAACCAAGCACAACTTGTTAGAAAAGGAAAATGTGACATTAATTTCATCCTGTATTTCAGTTCATCTATAATCAGCTGTTTCATCAACGTTTTCGTTCTTTGGCCCGGTTGCACAAAAGCCGGTTAAAGTTTCATCATGATTTAATGCCAAGAGAACCAATAAGAGAAGGCTTTTCCAAGAAGAAGTCTTCTCTGATTGGTTCTCGTGGGGTTGGTAGAATTGGCTAACTCGGAACTCGCTGACTCATTGTTAAACTGCCGTATGAATAAAAATTTCTCTGATCGGTGTAGTATTGATTCATGTGGCAGTTTAACATGGATTCAGCGAGTTCCGAGTTAGCCAATTCTATCAACCCGTTCTCGTGACAATCAGAGTTTAACAGGCTTTTGTGCAACCGAGTGTTTATTATACAAACATTTCTAATAATAACACAATATTACCTTTTAAAATCAAAAACCCTAACCTCCCTAACCTGACATTTTACCTTTGAAACACAATTGAACAGAACCTATTAGGTTGGATGAACTGAAATCCAGAAGAACTGAGACCCTTCCTTAGAGAGGACACACATGAGGCCTGGTGAAGGTAGGGCAAGCAACGCTATCTTGCGGGTGCGACTAGCACTTTCAAAGTCTTTGTAGAAACAAAGTCCACTGAGTTGAGGTTAGGTTAGGTCAAGATCTATAGAAAGAGGTCAAGACACGATCCCATGATGCATTGCAACGGCCATATTGAAGCTATCTAGTTTACTAGTTTTTAAGTTTGTTTACTGGTTTAGAAGCTCATTTACTAGTTTTTAAATTGAAATAATAAGAAGAGGGATGATGTTTTGCATAATCCATGATTTTGCTACAAACAATTTCTTCCTATTTGATTAGAGTTTAAAATTTGCTGCCAAAATAGCCTCAATATGGCCGTTCCACAACCATTGGTGTCAAGACCTCTTTTTATAGAACTTAGGTTAGGTTGGTACCTTTGTGCCATGCGTCGAGTAGCCGTTCCTCATCGCTAAGCCGACGTCTACGGCGCATGCGCTGTGACTGACTCGTTTCCGACCACGGAAACATAACCTCCACTGATCAATCTACACAACATTACACACCACAGTCAACAACACTCGATGCCTCGTTTTCGACTAGTTTTATCAATTCTGTGATAGCTTATAAATCACTAATAATTTACAAATTACAAGTTACAACTCCTGCTTTCTATCACTAGCCTATTGGCTGGTTTAATAGATTCAGTGACAATTTATAAATCACTAATAAATTACAAATTACAAAATACAACTCCTGTTTTCTATCATTAGCCTCCTATTGGCTGTTTTTTCAATTCTGTGATAGCTTACCAACCACTATTAACTTACAAGTTACAACTGCTGCTTTCCATCACTAACATATTGGCTATTTTTTCCAATTCTGTGATAGCTTACCAATCACTAATAAGTTACAAATTACAAGTTACAACTCCTGCTTTTTATCACTAGCATATTGGCTGTTTTTCAATTCTGCGATATCTTCAAATAAATCACTTATAATTTACAAATAACAAGTTACAACTCCTGCTTTTCATCACTAGACTATTGGCTGGTTTCATGGAAACAATGACAACTTATATATCACTAAAGAAGTTACAAATAAAGGTAGGCGTACACAGATCGTCATCGGACGGGCGGCACGCATCGGACGATTAGATTGGATGCATTGTTTTCAATTGGAGTGCGCATACCTATCCGCATCATATCGGTATGCGCACTCCAATTGAAAACAATGTATCAAATCTAATCGTCCGATGCATGCCGTCCGTCCGATGACGATCTGTGTGCGCCTACCTTGAAGTAGTATTATTCATTCATTTCAGTGGGGCTACTTGAAAGTGTTATTACATAGAATTACTATGTAAGAACATGAAAAAGTAGTAGCCTACTAAAGTGTGGTCTAGTGTTTGATATAGTGGTCTAGAGGTATAGTGTTGGAGAACATTTTTTATGAAGGTAGATCAAAATATCTTACATAAGGAAACTAGTAGAAAGAGCATAAAGTGACTCGTTCATGAATGAGGCTGAATAAGGCGTGGCAGATAATTGAGTTTATGAATTGAGTATTAAATTAATGAGGAATTTAAGTAGTAGTTGTTTTTTAAAAATTTAACAAGGTATGATGTACAATTTTTAGTGTTTGATTAGCACTGGTGTTGCTAGTCTAGTCTATCATTCAATAAAGCGGATAGCCAAATCGTCTTTTAAAAATGTAGAAATTATAATTAACAAAATATTTCATTTTAACTATGAAAATTCATTATGAAATTATTGAAAAAAAAATTTCTTGCTTAATAAAATATAATTTAATATTTTAAACGAGAATGAACCGTAATATTATATTAATAAACCTGTATCAGCTACCGTCTATAGAAGGCATTGACAAGTCGGAGGATCGACAACGTTGTTCTCCTATCTTTCTTCACTGCCATTATAACGTGGACCTCACTATAGCATTTCTGATATTTTCATGTTGTCTGAAATCGTTCTATGTTATCTGCATTATTTCATCTTTGTGGTAACCTATCTCTTTCCTTTGTAACTGACCTACTTGACAAGATCCAAGTATAAATTATATTTATGTAATATATGTGTTGATCAATGAAACTACGGTATTCTATTCTATTGGCTGGTTTTATAAATGGGCCTACAGTGACAGTTTATAAATAACCAATAAGCAACAAATTAATATAAGTTACAGTTAATATTCAATGTGTCCTATTGACAGGTGTTTTTTCATCACTATTGGCTGGGTTTATAGATTAATAATTAATCAATTATCAATTATTGATAATTTATAAATCACTGATACGTTGCCAATATAAAGTTATAATTATTATTAATCGATGTATTAAAGATTCCCCTAAAAAAACTACTTAATTTGATCTTGAACCATAAAGTAAGCGACTCCCTTTATTTTATTTTATTTTTTATTTATTTATTTATAAAATACTATAATCATAATACAATTATGACATTGGAGGAAAAACTAGGCTAAGCCTGTACTATTTCTCTCCAAAAATTTTGATAAAATGTTAATGTTGTCCAAAAGATAAGGTTATATAGTCACACACTGCTTCGTCACTTGATTTTTGGTCCAGAAATGATGATTTAAAATTTTGAATTTTGAAGGTTGATTTTATACTCTAAATGAATCACAATAAATTAAAAACTTTAGAAATATTGCACTTATATAAAAAATTTGAATACAAAATCAAAAACCTACTCACTCAAATAGTTTAATTGAAGTCATCAATGAATAAAACAAAATTAAATTATAGAATGAATAAAAAAGTAATTTTACATTCCTTGGTTCCTATAATACCTTCAACTGTTCCCATAACAATCAAAGTATTTACCGTTTTTGATTGAACATAACAAAGAAATAGTCATCATGTTTTCACAAGTAAATCAAGAGGGTACGATTTCAAGAAGTAACAAATTTTTATTTTAAAAAAATCAACAGGTTTCCCACCAAATGTCACACAAGAAACCCAATCCAAGTTCAAGATTTCACAAGTGGCCAATTAATTTGAATAGATCAACGGTCCCAACAAACATTTGGAGAAAATCCAACGCAAGAGAAAATCTAGCAATTTAGAATGAAAGGAATCCGTTCAAATTTCGCTAAACGTTTCTCTGTGATAATGACACTGGGTAGTTTGTTTGTTTATTTTTTAGTAGGGAAATGTCCCAAAGTCTCACTCAGAGGAACATCTCATTCATCTAAATCATTTCATTCATCTAAATCATTTCATTCATAACAATCCCGAAACATTTTACAACTGTAATTTGTCTGGTTCATTCATTAGTTGAGTTATGAGTAGTAATTTCTAGCAAGAGAAAATCTAGCAATTGAGGAATAAGGGAGTTCATTTAAATTTTTCTAATTCTCATCTCTGTGATGATGATACAGGTGATGACACATGTCTACACACATTTTACCTCTGTGATTTGTCTGGTTCATTCATTAGATGAGTTATAAGCAGTAATTTCTAAAAAGAGAAAATCTAGCAATTTAGGATTAAAGGAACCCATTTGAATTTTGTTAATCCTTATCTCTGTGATAAAGACACAGGGTAGTTTTGTTTATTTGTTTGTTTTTTATTAGGAAAATGTCCCAATGTCTTACCAAGTGGAACAGCACATCATCTCATTTATCTAATTCATTTTTATTAACTCATTCCTACAAAATAACAATCCTGACACATTTTACCACTGTGATTTGTCTGTTTCATTCATTAGTTGAGTTACAAGTAGTAATTTATATAGTAATAATTCATCAGTTTCAATTCACAAGTTGTTTCTTGAGTTACTTATTACAATAGTGAGGTTCACGTTATAACGGCAGTGGAGAAAGATAGGCGAACAACGTTGCCGATCCTCACTGTCTTGTCAATGCCTTCTTGGCGGTAGCTGATACAGGTCTATTAATGGAATATTAATTCACTTTTTTCTATGTATTTAAACACGACATGCAGTCAAATATTTAAGCAAATAATTAAAAACTTTTACTTACTGACTGTAGTACTTTCAACCGTCTAGCGATCATTTTCAAAACCATCACCTTTAATATTAATTGTTCATTCTCGATTAAAATAATAAATTATATTTTATTGAGCAAGAAATCATATTTTTCGATAATTTCATAATGAGTTTTCATCATTAAGATGAAATATTTTGTTAATTAATTATTAATTCTACATTGCTAAAAGCCGATCTGGCAACAAAGCAATGCGGGAAAAAGATATCCGCTTTGTTGAATGATAGACTAGGATAGCATTACCATTGCTAATCAAACACTGCCATTACAACGTGGACCTCACTATAGTGATAATTTGGTGCACTTTGTTCCAATATTTTTCTATTTCGATAGTTTAATAGTAATTATTTATCTTGTATTGCAGTATTTTGTAGTTTATTTGATAGTTTTTTTTTATTCACTCCAATCTTATAGTACCGTATTTCTTTTTGAAAGATATTGCTCTCATGTTACAAAAAATAAAACTTAATGAGTTAAAATATGTACAAAAAATAAAACTAGAACCCTTCTACTGAACTTCTATTTATGAAGTAAAAAATAATATGTAAATAGAATTTTAGTAGAAGGGTTCTAGTTTTATTGTTGGTTCATATTTTCTAGATGGGAGTCCCAAATAACTTTTCAAATCTTCCGACCAAATTATCATAATTCGAAACAGAAATAGTAAACTAAATTCAATAGTACTGTTATATTTTCTGTCAGTTAAATCTATATATTTTACTACATTTTGTGCAAAATTAAGATTGAATAATCCCAAAAATACATTTCTGATCTATCTTATCTCATTTCATTTCAAAAGAAATCTAGAAAGTAGTATGGTGTGGAGAATAAAATAATATGTATATTCCCACAGTCTGATGATGACCAAAAACAGGTCGAACCGATCGTCACTGCCAATGTAAGTGCATTTTCACTCCATAAGTGTTTTTAAAATTCAAGTGTAAATAGAAGTTTAGTAGAAGGGTTCTAGTTACATTTTTGGTTTATATTTTCTAGATGGAGTCTCAAAATTTTTTTAAATCTTCAGACCAAATAAGCAGAAGTATAAAACAAAAATAGTGAACTGAATCACAAACAAAAGCGAAAAGTAACTTATCTACAGACCGGCATCTAATCTACCTAAAAAATCAATTTGATCTGAAACAAAAATAGAGAACTGAATTACAAAAGCGAAAACTAAGTCATCTACAGACCGGGATCTAATCTACCTAAAAATCATTTGGATCTGAAGATTCCACAACAAAACAGTTTGAATACTACTCATTTAAACGGATAGATTCATTAATAGATGAATATGTATTTTTTATTTGCACTTAATAACATTACAAGTGATGTGGGCGTAGTTGCGGCAATAAGATCTCCCTCTTCCACTTAACCCACAAAGTTAGAGAGATTCCACACAAAACAATTTCACTAATTTAACGGATAGATCCAAGTGGCATTGAATATCTGGTCTAAAGGTTAAGAGCAGATATTTAAGCTGCGTTTACACCAAAGTTGTTAACAAAATGTTAATAACTTAATCCTTATAGATTCTATTAGATTGAACGGAACTTGACAAACACATAAATGTTCATCATGTGTATGATAAGTTATATTCAATCTAATAGAATCTACAAGGATTAAGTTATTAACATTTTGTTGACAACTTCGAATATAACTTATCATACACATGATGAACATATGTGTTTGTCAAGTTCCGTTCAATCTAATAGAATCTATAAGGATTAAGACATTTTGTTAATAACTTTGGTGTAAACCTAGCTTTAAATATTATCCCTATTCAAATACCCCCCCACACAAACACCCCAACACAGACGACAAGATTTGCCCAACAAATAAGCTCTTAAAAACCACATACGGTATTCCAACACCGGGAATAATTTCCCCGGGATTATTTCACATAATTTAACACTGGGACAATTAGCCAGCACAAATTTAAAACAGAAAAACTTGTACTCAGAACTAAAAAACTAGTACTAGCACATTTACGGGATTACTTCACATAATCCAACACCGGGACGATTGACCAGCACAATTTGAAAATCGAAAATCAAAAACTCAATACTAAAAAACTACTAGCACATTTGAGAACTAGCTGCAGTGAGATTTTCTTCAAACTGCCAGCATTGTTCACAGATCATACCAATGCTTCATATTCAACCAATACTGATAGTTTCAAAGTGAACTGCACTATAGTATTTGTAGTAAAGCACACAGAGAGCGCCACCAACTCTAACTGTGAATGAAGTACATCGCTATAATTAGACAGTCACAAATAGATCAGGAGACCGAGTCGAAGGCTGACGGCTGAAGGAGGCTCAGTGCAAAAGATCGCATCACAATAGACAATTGTCAATATCTTCAGAGATCTACTCTCCTAGAAAACGATGGAGCTATCAGCTGTGACAGGTTAAAGACAAGGATAGCAACTCCGATATGAATCAGCTCTCCGTTTACTGACTAGACGTATATTATTTTTGTGTAGAAGCATAAAAAATAGATACTCTTGTATCCTCTTTGGTAAAGGTGAAGATGATAAAGGTAGCAGCAGATGTTAGTATTGAATAAAAATACTAGAAGTTATCACAATGAAAAATTATTGGTATTTCAAGATATTTGTTTCACGGATGTTACACCATTTCCAATCTCTGTTCTAGTCACTTACTGCGTTAAACCATAGAGAAACATTAGCGTAAGTAGATAACCCATGGTATAGGGAATTTATGTCGCAACTTTTACTGTTATCTCAAGCCGATTACTGTCGATTATTGTAAATTTTTACTGTTTTTGGGGGTGAGAGTGTATGAACGGCACAATTGAGAGACTACCAGCGTCACACAGCTTCATGGAAAGAACTAGTGAACTATCGGTTTGGGATAACATTAAAAGTTGCGACATAAACGCCCTATACCATGGGATATCTACTTATGCTATCGTTTCTCTATGGTTAAACAGAGACTGATGAAACAAACGAAACCAGTCTATTGAAGTTTCAATAGATTTTTTATTATGATAACTTCTAGTATTTTTATTCAATATTACCTTTACTGAAGAGGATAAAAGAGTCTATCTATTGTTCTATGCTACCACACAAAATAATATACGCCTAGTCAGTAAACCGACAGCATATCATTCAAGTAGATATTTAAAATCAATTATGACTCTACATTGAAAGAGTAATAATGAGAATGAAAGTCAGAACTGGATAAAAATTATCATGTATAATCGAATAACTGAAAAATTTGAAAAAATGATGAACTGTAAACATAATCTACTTCATCAAACATTAAACCCAAATTCAAAAAATAAAAACTTTGGACTGAGCTTGTTGTTCATTATCAACCATTTATGTGTCTTATTTATTATTAAATGTACTTTTAAATAAATGAATGAATGAACAACATCAGCACAATTGAATGTTTAGAACGAACCATTCAACACTATTGTTGATTACATTGATAATTTGGGTTTCGCCTTAGGCCCGCCGCAAAGTAGACCAACGCTAATCCACGAAAAGCAACCCACGCCGTGGGATGATTTGTAACCATTGCTATAGAACTATTCATAATCAATCAGCTGACAAGTGGATTATTCATTGCATGCATTACACAGATGTCTAGAGAAGCCTAGACATGGTTGGACGGCGTGGGTTGCTTTTCTTGGATTAGCGTGGGTCTACTTTGCGGCGGGCCTTAGTAGAAGAAAAACTCATTTGATGATATTATTAAAAAGAATACTATTTTCACCTTTTCCTAATACTCTTTCAGATAAGAAATAAAGCAACCAAAGAAAACGCTAACATGCCGTGTGAAAAAGAGATTAAAGTGGAAAATTGACACAAAAAGATAACAAGAAGGTGGGTGAGTCCTAGCTGATAAGGCTAAAACAGAATTGATAAGAAATTGCAACTTTCCGACACCGAAAGGTGTTTATCATCACATGAAACACACCAAAACATTGACAATAAAAAATTGACGTCAACATTCATTAGACTTCAATTTTCCTCATCCTGACCTTGAATTTAATTCTGAAATTTACTGACTAGTCATGGAGAGAATATACTTTAATCACAATATTTCTCCCATATAAAGCCTTAGATAGCTACAGTCTAGGTGCATTATAGAGATGATCAAACCCATATAACACGTGATTGCTACAGTGAGGCAGCGATTGAATTTTCTTCACAGAATTATGACCTTGCGATGGTTAGAGTTAAATATTTTTCAGTAAGTGACCGAGCGAAGTGAGGTCGACGGTTTGACATTTCTGTTTAAATGTTTATATGTTGCGCATTTACGGCGAAACGCGGTAATAGATTTTCATGAAATTTTGACAGGTATGTTCCTTTTTTAATTGCGCGTCGACGTATATACGAGGTTTTTGGAAATTTTGCATGTCAAGGATAATATAAAAGGAAAAAGAAGCCTCCTTCATACGCCAATATTACCGTAAAAATCAGACTATAGAATTATTCATCATATATCAGCTGACAAGTGATTACACAGATGTGTGGAGAAGCCAGTCTATTGCTGTATTTCCATAAGGTCTATAGTTTCAATCAGGTACTTGTAGATGAGAATACTGCGTGAGGTCTACTGTTCACAGAGCTACTACTAGTAAGACCAGCAATATGGATTCTCTTTAAAGCCTGGTTTTCACTAGTAGAGTTAGTGGTCGAGTAACTGGCATACTAACTCTACCGAGCTAACTCTTCTCTACTTACTTGGTCGAGTAACTGTTTTCACTACAATTAAGAATAGTAGGTAAAGTGTGTTGTCCAGAGAACAGAAGTAACCTTAAAATGTCAATACTTTTTAATAAATTAACACTTAAATAAACACGTTTTAATAAATTTTAATGAACTAGTACTTTTTAATAAAAAAACAATACTTCTTGAACTTGATAGCCTAGGGCACGACTCTACTCTACTAGCTCGAGACTGTTTTCATTAGCATAGTAGTGGTAGAGTGTTTAAAAGTTTGTATTTCTTCAATGGTTCCAAATTTTTTAAAATAACTCGATAGTATTAGTTTCAAGTGGTAATTGAGTGGAATATTACTTATCAATTAATTAATTCAAGTCATCTAAATTCAAAATTTATAGTTTTCATGTTTATTTTGGACTAAAATTTTATAAATGTACACGTGAAATTCTAACCTTATCTTGGACTTAGTCACCTATAAATTTGGAAGAAAAATAGCACAAGGACTACCTTATTATTTTATCTTATATAATGTTATTGCATTAGTGTCATTTGAATTGTAAATGAATAAATAAATAAATGAGTAGAGTGAGAAGCGGTGGTGGGGAAGGCAAGTGGTAGAGTACTATCCCACGGTACTATCCCACTCTACTGAAAACTAGTACTCTACCATGAACGTTTTCATTGGGAGAGTTCACAAGATAGTTAGTACTTGCCCAGGAAACTCTACCACTAACTCTACTAATAAAAACCAGGCATTATTGAAGCATGAGATGGGCTAGCCAGTGCCCATTCAAACCCAAATCTATTAGGTGTCATCTGACTTTTAATACCAAAATTTTTTTCGATGTGGGAAAATAATATTACCTGACTTACACCCGGTTGCACAAAAAATCCTGTTAACTTTTAATCCCGATTAATGCCACAAGAACCAATCAGAAAAGCCTTCTTCTCAAGAGAAACAACCCCCTTCTCTGGTTGGTTCTCGTGAAGTTTAATCATGATTAAAATTCAACAGGCTTCTGTGCAACAGAGCCTATTTATTTATACAATCATTCAGAATTACTCAATTTACAGAAAAGTATCACAGGCTTAAGCCTAAAACGGTTCCAATTCTAATTTATACAACAGTACAAATGTAGCTAGGTTATGTGTCACTTCAAAATTCTTCAATTACACACTAAATTTACAATTAAAAACATACAAAAATCTTTTCTAAATTAAAAAAATACTTGATGAATTAAATTAATTACAAATAATTAAAAAAATCCAAACTTTGAAAAAACTATAACATTTTGAGACCGAAAGACAAACACACCAATGACCTGAAACTACCAGACTATGACCTGAAATTATGTGACCTCATCAAACAGAACAGACTTCAATACCTATAACTTGCAATTGGGAAATAGTAGACTTTCAAACCGCAAGATCTTACTATAGTATTCAAAAATTCCCAACCTAGAACTTGAATATTTATCAAGTAATTAATTTGATATAATGGATGATATAGTGATTGGGACGAGGAGAAGAGGAAGGGCAAGGAGGAGATGGACTGGTGACGTGATGGGTGATCTGCGTGTGCTGGGAGTAACAAACTGGCGGCAGAGAGCACAAGATAGAGAGACGTGGAGGCGACATGTTGAGGAGGCCAAAGTTCATCATGGACTGTAGAGCCACATAAAGTAAGTAATTAATTTGATAAATATTGCGTTAGCGAATCTCTAAACACAAACCAAAGTCAATTCATGTTTCACAAATACATACATAGATCACTATCTCTAAGCTATGCCAAACGTTTTTCAAAAAGCTTATACAATTTCAAAATATCAAGTCGAGTTCAACAGACCAAATACCGCGTACAGTTTCAAGGACAAACTTATGTTTCAACTTCAAGACCCAACTTCAAGTTCATTATCAAGTATTTATTATGTAACTTTCTACAACAGCCAACCAACAAACTCAACCTAGAACAAAGGAAAATTTACCCAGCTATTGTTGTAGTGTGAAAGACATTGAAAGAGCGAAAATATTTATGTCTTCAAATTAGACAATGTAACAAGTAACAATGTAAATAAACATCAGTAGATGACTCTTCTTTCCCACAAATGAGATGTTATGAAGAGGACAGTATTCCCTAAATTTCAAGTAATTCTTTACCGATTTCACGAATATAAAATATGGATAACAATTCTTTTTCATGAATGAGCTCTAGAAAATGAAATATTAAATGATGAATAAAATATTCATGTCTTCAAATTAGACAATGTAACAAAACATCAGTAGATGACTCTTCTTTTCAACAATTGAGATGTTATGAAGAGGACAGTATTCCCTAAATTTCAAGTACTGTAATTCTTTACCGATTTCACGAATATAAAAAGTGGATGACAATTCTTTTTCATAAATGAGATCTAGAAAATGAAATATTTAAATGATGAATAAAATATCATGTCTTCAAATTAGACAATGTAACATGACATCACTAGATGACTCATCTTTTCCACAAATGAGATCTTATGAAGAGGACAGTATACCCTAAATTTCAAGTAATTCTTTACCGATTTCACGAATATAAAATGTGTATGACAATTGAATGAAAAATAGGCTCTAGAAAATGAGATATTTCACACTAATTATCACAAATGAGTTCTAGAAAGAAGTTCTTATGAAGAGGACAGTATTCCCTAAATTTCAAGTAATTCTTTACCGATTTCACGAATATGAAATGTGAATGACAATTGAATGAAAATAGGCTCTAGAAAATGAGATATTTTACATTCTTTACCGCAAATGAGTTCTAGAAAGAAGATCTTATGAAGAGGACAGTATTCCCTAAATTTCAAGTAATTCTTTACCGATTTCACGAATATAAAATATGGATGACTATTTTTTTTCATAAATGAGCTCTAGAAAATTAGATATTTTACATTCTTTATCACAAATGAGTTCTAGAAAAAAGATCTTATGAAGAGAACAATAATCCCTAAATTTTAAGTAATTTTTACCGATTTCACGAATATAAACAGTGGATAACAATTATTTTTCATAAATGAGCTCTAGAAAATGAGATATTTCACATTCTTTATCACAAATGAGTTCTAGAAAGAAGATATTATGAAGAGGACAGTATTCCCTAAATATCAAGTAATTCTTTACCGATTTCACGAATATAAAATGTGGATGACAATTGAATGAAAAATAGGCTCTATAAAATGAGATATTTTACATTCTTTATCACAAATGAGTTCTAGAAAGAATTAGAAAACATTCCTTAGATTTCAAGTAATTTTGCATCCTCTCTGCACGTCATTCTTTATCGAAAATTCAAGAGCCTCATTTTACAATAAAATTCAAGAGCCTATGCATCATTACCTAAGCGTCTTTATACCAGCCACTTGAAATTTTGAAAGGAAGAATCGCAATTTTACTAATTTCTGCTTGATAAGACACCAACAACGCATCAATCAAAGCTGCAATTAAACGTTTTTCAAGCATTTTTATAACAGATTTATTGTAGCCCAAGATAACGACGATATTGGCAAATAAGCACATTACGTACTTTATTATTTCTCAATGAATCAGAATTAATCATCAATAAATTGTCTAGTCATTCTGCGAAAGTGAAGGAGGAGAGCAAGGATAGAGAGAAAGAGAGGAAGAGAAGAAAATAATAAGAGAGAGGAGGAAGAAGAAGGAGAATGGAAAGAGAAGGGGATGAGACTAAGAAGACGAATAACAGGACAATGGGGGGAGAAGATAGTAAAAAAGGAAGATTGAGGACTGTGCAGAGAAGAAACAGAGACAGGAGAAGAGAAAAAGAAAGAAGAATGAAAGCAAGGAAGACGAGGAAGAGGAAGAACAGAAGATTAAGTCATAATATTGTTATGATGACAGTATATTGTACAATAAATGAATGAGTAATGAGTAAGAATAAAAAGAAAAACAAAGTGAGAATAAGAGGAACTTGAGAAGGAGGAGATATCGCAGTGAGAAAAGGAAGATAGAGGACTATGCAGAGAAGAAATAGGAGGGAGATAAGGAGAATAAACGGATGAAAGCAAGGATGACAAGGAAGAGAAAGAACAGAAAAAGAAAAAAATAAATTTAGAATGAGAGGAACATGAGGAGAAGATGGTGAAAAAATGATTAAGAGGGATTTTACAGGGTAGAAACAGGAGGAGGAGAGTGAGGAACAGAAGGATGAAAGAAAAGAGGACGAGGAAGAGAAAGAATAGAAGGAGAAATATGAGAACCAGAGTGAGAAGGAGGAGAAGGAGGAAGAAGAGAAGGATGAGAACGAGGACTGGGGGAATGAATTGAAACTACAAATGTTCAAACAGTCTTCAGTTTGTTACCAGTCGAAGGAACAAGAAGAAGCAGGAGGAGGGGAGATGGAAAGAAATCTGAGAACGAGGAGGACAAGGTTAGGATGAGAATAAAAAGCAGAAGGAGAAAGAGAAGGTGTAGCAAAAAGAGAATAATCAAAACCTTATAGCTAGTAGCTGGAAGAGTAGGTAGAACGAGGTACAGAAGTAGAACTAGGAAAAGGAGGAGGAGGTGGAGGAGGAGGAGGAGGAGGAGGAGGAGGAGTAGGAGGACAGGCATGATTACAAGGAAAAGAGAGAACAGTAGGATAAATAGAATGTTGAAAACAAAAAAGAATTGGACAGAGGATTTGATGAACTAATCTATTTCTAGTCACCAGAGGAGACTTGTCGACTAGTCGGGAAAAGAAGAAGCCCTAGGAAAAGAAGGAGGAGGAGGAGAAGGAGAAGGATCAGGAGGACGGGACCGGAATGATTTCCAGGAAAACAAAGAACCGTAGGATAAACAGAATGTTAGCAACCAAAAAAGACTCGTACAGAGGATTTAAACAACCAATCTATTTCTAATCTCCAGAGGAAACTCGTGAAAAGAAGAAGAACTAGGAAGATGATGACAACAAGATGATGAAGATGATGACACTGAAGATGATGATGATGATGATAAGGAGAAGGAGGAGGAGGAGGAAGAAGAATCAGAAGGACGAGAACGGAAATGATTCCAATAAAAAGGAAAAAAGTAATGTTGACAACAAAAAAGGACTCGGATAGAGGATTTGATGAACCGATCTATTTCTAGTGTGTGGTCACTCACCAGTCAACGTGTGCGCGTCAGAATAGAAGCCGAGCGACGAGGGCCTGCGAGGCAGAGTGCGCTTGGAGCTGCCCCTCCTCAGTGAGGAGGAGGAGGGGAAGGTGCTGGCAGAGGGAGAGGAGGAGGAGGGAGAACTCCCCGCCTCCTCACGGGCCGCCAGCTTGGCAGACACAACACCTACAACAACAATTAATCAAAATTAGTTGAAAAAAAATGAAATTTGAAACACAGAATTTATTGATGATTGGTTGAAAATATTTCTAAATAAGAATGTATTTCATCACAATCATAAAAATCCATGATCAGTTCATAAGTAAGATCCATTTTCTTGATGAATGTAGTCTTCAAATACATGTATTCAATCAAAAACAACAATCGATACACCAACAATTAATCGAAATTAGTAGAAAATACAATATTTGTTAAAAATACAGTAGGTTAAGTGATTGTTTGATAGTATTGCCTTAGAAAAAAGATAGCATGGGATAGATATCCCATGATATAGGTCATTTATGTTCCAACTTTCAAGCCGATTCCTGTCGACTACTGTCCATTATTACTGTTTTGGCAAGGTGTAAGAACGGCACAGTATGAGAGACTACAAGCGTCACATTGCTTCACGAGCAGTGGCGGCGCTTCCATAAGGTCCAAGTCGGCCGGGCCCACCCAAATGAAACAGTAAAATACATTTTAAAATGCTTTAGGTTATGTGGCTAATTATTATTGAATAAAATACAATATACATTAATTTTGAACTGTCAACTGGTAAAAATTCTCGTTGAAATACCATGCAAATGCATCCGTGGCCATCGTAGAATACGTACGAGTTCAACGATGGCCACGAATCATTACGTAGCACATTGAAGGGCCCTAGAAATCTGGCCCTTCTAGCTCTCATAAGAACGTATTGGCAAGACAACGCAAGCCGGCGGCGCTAGACTGGCTGGGAGCAATGCATTGATATACGGAGCAAGCAATGCATTGATATACGGAGCAAGTGGGCCAGATTGAGCTGGCCCATTGCACGTTGATTCACACTATTCTCGCTGAGACTGCTGAGCGCTAGTATAGCTTTGTTTACATGCCAGCCATCATGTGAAATGTGAATTGCATCCGAATTGGCAACAGGTTTTTTTATTATTTTATAAAGTTAACAAGTTAATACTTTCAACTACTTTTGTGCTAATATTTGCATAGATTAATTAGCAATAATCCAACTGTAGTGATTGCGGTTGTGAATTTAAAGGCGTGATTTTATTGTGAAGTGCTATATTAGTGTGTGGTGATCATGATTTAAATGAGGTTAGGTGTACTTTGACAAGTCTTTTGGTGGGTTGCATATTATGTTGTTTCAATTATATAGAATAATGAAGTTTAGTTTTTAGAAGAATGGGCTGCGAGGGTGGTCTCGCTAACTAACAATGGCAACAAGGTAACTAATCGAATTCACTCAATCGAAAAACATGAAACTCATCTTCTTGCCTCCAAATAGAATAATAAAGTTTAATTTAGCTTACTTTAAACTAAAGTTTAGTTTATAGACTACCTGCGTAACAACTTGTAAAGCTGAATATGCTTTATAAAGCACCCCCCTTCCCATCCACACACCCAACAATTCCCACCACTGGCCCACCCAACTGTTCAGGTCAAGCGCCGCCACTGTTCACGGGAAAAAAGAACTACTTGGAATATCGGCTTGAGTTAACAGTGAAATATGGAACATTAATGCCTTATACCATGGTATATCTTCTTAAGCTATCTTTCCTCTGTGGTATCGCGAAATAACTCAGGTTGAAACTCAAGCAGATGGGTAACTTCCACTTCATCAAGATCTCAATTGATCAAGAACCAGCCCGGGTAGGCAATTTCAGGATGTCCAGTTTTCAGATCGACAAGTTCCTATTGCTTTCAGAAAGTTCAGTGGACACAGTATCATGTTACAAAATCATATATTTTTAATTCCAGGAAAATCGAAACTCTACTGCATTCCTGTTCGTATCTTAATCTATTTTGATTTGCTGCAGAAAATTTGCAGACCAGCGTGGCCGAGTGAAGTCTTCGCAACTTCAGTCTGTTTCTTTGCGCCTGGTAGTGGGTTCGAGCCCCACCCAGGGCATAGGTATTCTATCATCAAATCTCGCCCACACAGAAGTACAAAATAGTACACACAAGATAGTACAAGGGCAAAATCGTTTGTACTGTGTAATTTTTCAACCTGGAATATTGCACGTATTTTGTATTTAATGTCCACTATGTAAAATATGTACAAAACCATAATACAATAATAGAAGAATATCAATGAATTAATAACTAAATAGTACATTAAACTAAACATGTATTGGGTGTGTAATTAGTGAAGTTTGTTGTCTTGATAGGCAGAACTTTATTCAGTTTGAAATTTCAAGTAACAGAATGATTCAAAAGTGTTATCTATCACAAATTGACATCGTAAGTGATGTAGTATTTCTCCATAATAAATAAACACAAAGTAAATGTTGTCAAACACATTTTAAAAGAGTATATAAATTTTTATAAAGTTTGAATATACATTGAATAAAGTGGTTAACAACATTCACTTTGTGTTTATTCATTATCATCATTTCTCCATAATGAATAAACACAAAGTAAATGTTGGCAAACACATTTTAAAAGTTTATAATTTTTATAAAGTTTGAATATACATTGAAAAAAGTGGTCAACAACATTCACTTTGTGTTTATTCATTATCATCATTTCTCTATAACGAATAAACACAAAGTAAATGTTGGCAAACACATTTTAAAAGTGTATAATTTTTATAAAGTTTGAATATACATTGAAAAAAGTGGTTAACAACATTTACATTGTGTTAATTCACTATAACAACTTACTTTAGTTTCGTTGAAATTCGAACAGCTTTCCAAGACTAGAGAACACAGGTTGCAGTTGTTGAGGAACACGATAGCAGGAAGCATTGATTGTGTAGAAAAGACATAACTGAAACAAAAAATAAAATATACATAGAATAAAATCCGTGTATGCTATAAACAAGTTAACAAGTTAAATTAAACAATTAACGAAAAGAAGTCCAATCTTCACATTCTTGTTGGATAGGCTACTCGATTTTTTTTCAAAAATAGGTAGGAATGATATTACGACCCTGTGATCAATCAATTACTATAGTGAGGTCCATGTTATAACAGCAGTATTTGATTAGCATTAGTGTTGCTATACTTGTCTATCATTCAACAAGGCAGATACCTCTATCCTTCTCTAGCTCCGTTTTTTAATAATGTGGAAATAAAATTAATTTACAAAATATTCTATCTTAATCATCTTCTTACAATGTATGAAATCAGTTAATTAATTTACAAAATACTCTATCTCATTAACATGTAACTTGATAGTTGATCTCTCATGTAACTTGATAGTTTAAACTGAATAAAGTTTTGCCAACAAAATTCACCAATTACACACTCAAACACAATACATATTGTGTTTAATGTAATATTCATTTATCCATTCCTCGATATTTATCCATAATCATTAAATCTCAATTATTAAACTTTATTATTTTATCAATGAAAAATATATTTTCTTGGAAAATATAATTGATGATTTCAACAAGAATGAACAGTCATCCTCCTGAATTCCATCCTCTTGTTAAATACTATAATATTTTTTCTAAAATAGGTAGGAATTATTTTTGGAATCTTTGATCAATCAATTACTACTTATTATTGTGATAAACTGATATGTATTATAATACTATATTATAGTTATAATGAGATATTAAGAAATATGATTATTGTATGTACTGTAACAATAATTCAACTGCCTTTAAGGAGTGTGCAATGCAAGTGAAATATCGGGGCACCGAGCTTCGCTCGTAATTTTTATTTATTGATAAACATAACACAATTCTCTAAAATGATCGTGTTTATATTTTACAGCTGGCTATACGTCAGCTTATGAATTTCGGGGATTCGATATTTTGATTTTCCACAGAATCACTCGCTCACTTTTTACTATCCACAGACGACGAAAGTCTCAGCTGTTTCAGCCAAGGATGAATTATCCTTTTAATGTCGTTCAGCGAGTTTTCCCAAGGATGAGACCTAGTGCAATCGAATTTTTATATCATAAACCAACAAGGTTTCAAATTTCGTGAAAATCGTTGATGCCGTTTTCGAGATCCGTTGAACATAAATAACCAGATATAAACATATATACAGAAATTGCTCGCTTAATATAATAGGATTTGATTGTGGATTAGATTCTTGACAACACATAAGTGATTCATGTTATCAATCTAACAACAAAATTGATGTCAAACCACTAATATGTCTACAACTAATATACTGAGATACGACTTTTTAGTTGTCAAACAACTAAGAAACAACAAACGTTTTCACAAACCAACATTTTTTCTGTCAAACTAACAACTCGGTTCCCCTAATTCCACATGACCGACCTCCGTCTCACTGCAATTCTAGCGCGAATTTTATTAGCTTGATTGCCAAATTGACCAGCGTTTCAAGGTTCGGCATAAAATCTCCAACCGACCGTCGTCATTATCTGGCTCAGCTCCATGTTCCCGGCTTCGAACCCCAAACGTCACAAAAATCGTCAAATCACGGGAAATATATTATGTGAGCCAAATCACAAGACACGACCACTCTAGGTGCCTACTTGACGTCGCTAACAACATCCATCATACACGGCAACTCTACACATCTGGTGTCTGTCGTAGATCACCCAATAATATAGAGCTCACGTTCATCATGTTTAAAATTAACTGACAGGAAACGTTTGCTGATTTCGTTCTCTCTCAGCTAGCAAATGAGACACTCACGTTAAGTAAATATATTTTTCATTCGTTGTAGTGGATTAAATGACATTGAATTAGACATCAATATTTAATAAAATGAGATGTTTGCTGAAAAAAAGCATTTGAAATGTTAAGAAAGATGTAAAACTGGGTTTTCGTTTTTGCGTAAATGCCGTCGTCAACCACGACAGGGTGGGTATCTCAGATTGGGTAGATTCAATTTGTCTAAAAAACCTGAAAGATTATGTTCAATTATGTTTTAATGGGGGAGGTTAAGCTTATACTTTTAAATGGCATATGTTGATATTATTTTAAATGTTTTGATTCTTGAATCTTGAATAATAAACACAAATGAATGAAGTATTTGATCAGCTGTTTTAGCACACTTGAAATTTAGACAAAATGAATGTCAACAATGCTTGTTGTCGTCGACTGCCAAAGTTTAAGCACAAACGAAAATGCACCATAACAAAGGAAACTAGTTTATCTATTTCTTAAGAAAAATATAATTATTGTGACTAGTTTTTTTTATTGAAAAACGGTATTAGTACCTAGGCCTACTTGATTAACACAAATTATCAATCATATTCTTCTTATAAATTTTAGGAGAAAATGAAATTTAAGGAAACGTTGAAGAAATCTAGGATATTTCTTGAGAAGAATAGAATTTCACAAATAGAATCCTCTCATTGGAAAATCTTTGAATACAGTAAAACTCTTATAATTTAGAAGCCGAATCTATAATTTATTTAGTTAAAGCACGGAATAAGCATACCAGTGCTCCTGTGTAGTTAAGTGTTACTCTGTGGTTAAAGTCTAAAACTCTTATAATTTAGACCCATAGAGCAATAAGATTCTATATCTATCTTTATCCTCCTAATATATTCTGACCAGAGATCGCTCTCTGTGTGGCTGGTGAAAGAATCAACACTTGATTAGTTACAAAGTCCCTATGTGAGGAAACACAAAATCCTGTTAAATTTTAACCGGGATTAATTCCAAGAGAACCAATCGGAGAAAAATTCTTTTCAAAATAGCCTTCTCTGATTGGTTTTCGTGGATTTAATCATGTTTAAAATTTAACAGGCTTTTGTGCAACCGGGCTATGGACTTTCTCATCCCATCTCATGTTTTAACGAGATAATTCAAAAACAGTTAATTGAAAGCAAGGAGGTTGTTAGCAAGTACTTATTATCTCTAATAAAATCCACTCATTGAAGGCAGTAAATTCCCTGAGATATGGAGTACACTTGACGGTTGATTAAATTGGTTGGTAAGAAGTAGGCTATTTAGTGGTTGATCAAAATTATTAAAACTATTTTCTTTAGTTAAAGAGAAAAAATTAAAAATTCTTAGGAAGATTTAAGAAATGTATGACGTTTATTGTAACAATTCTTGTTATCTATAGTGTAATGTAGTCTATTATTTGCCATAGCCTACATTTTTTAGTCCAATTTTACTTGTCATGAATTTTTACGGTCGTCGACACTTTTAATTTTTAAACAATGAGTACTCTCGAATTGTGAAAATGCATGTCAAATAATCTGCTACATTACAATAGGCATTAATCTTTTTAGCCTATAGTATTAGCATAGCACTTTTACTTCTGCTCTTACATAGTTCAAAAAAAAAAAGATTAAAGAGAAGGTTGAAGAGATTTAGAATACTTGTTAGAGGATACAAGAATGAATGCTCAAATTGTCAGTTTCCTATGATTCATCATTGTATGCGGCATCTCAATTCCAGGATTTACTGAAAATGATTATTTCTTCATTGATTTTTTTCTTTCTACAATCAACACATATTCAATAATAGTTAGGCTATTGAGTACTGTAACTTGATTGAAATTTGTTGATTATTAATTAATATCGAAGGCTACTATCAATAGCCATCAATGTATTTGAAAGGAATAAGAGTTTTAAGAAGAATTTTAAGAGGATTTTTGGCCTTTCGGGGCAAATAAGTTACCCAATCTTTCATAGACTATTTTGAAAACCTTATGTCTAGTTTGTTTCACCAAGCGCAGTAGCTCGTTCAAGACAATAGAACATGGTTGAACAGGGCACGCTTTAGGGAGATACCATATTAGGAGATTGTTTAGACGTTTTCAGAGTCGGCAGGACAAGAAGCACTCAGATTGGCTGATTGGGTGGGCGCCTGAAAAATCACCTAATATGGTTTCGCCTTTATAATATGATAGTGTGCACTAAAATCATAGATAGAAGATATCTACATAAAAATGGTATTATGCTCCAGTACACTTGTTTTAATCGTAGGAGATTTGTCCATGGTGAAATCTCTTGACCAAGCTTGGTAAAACTGGTCACTACTGTTTCAAAAACCTTTTGTTTCAATACAAAATCATACAGGTCAAAATCATTTACAAGACATTAGCCATATCTATGTCTTGTAATTTACAACAAATAGTTATAGGTCTTGACCAAGCTTGGTAAAACTGGTCAGTACTGTTCCAAAAACCTTTTGTTTCAATACAAAATCATACAGGTCAAAATCATTTACAAGACATTAGCCATATCTATATCTTGTCATTTACAGGACATAGTTATAGGTTTTGAGAAAAATAGTAATAATTCTTTGCATTATTGCGAAAACTTAAAAGAAAGTTTATTCTATTAGAAAAATTGATTATTTTTTCTATCTAGGAAACTGTATTACGGAAAGCAAATCATTGAATAGTTAGAATAGAAGAATTATAATTCAGAAGTTTAAAATGTGAGAGCAATCCTTGATAAGAGTAACCAAGAAGGCGTTTAATGCAAAAACATTATGTTGCAAAACGGTTAGGTTAATACAATGTTACAGCAATTGGTTCTAGGTCATTGAGCAGAGATTACGTTGAAAAGGTTATGCTCATAACCTCATGTAGTTTTTATTAATTTTAAACTTTTGAAAATATGAATAAAGCAATATAAATGAATGACTCACCAAAATTTACAAACATAAAGAGATACAAAACACGACCTCTAATCTAGAGTGACTCACTCAAGGGAACACAGTCTGTTAGATTTTCTACTTACTTTAATTTGCACTTTGGAAGATCAGAGAAACAAATACAATGACGAGATAGCACAAACTGGATACTTTATTGCAAATAAATAAGAGATAAACTTCTAATTTCTACTGGAAAATACGCGGATAACGATTCAACTGCAAAATTACGAATATGACTGCTTCCTTCAGAAGCACTGCTTACCTAATCTTGAAAATCTTGGCATCACAAGATTGATCTGTAACAGCTGTGTGGGAGGACGCCATAATTAATCGCGGCAAAATTCAAATTGACATTGCTCTCTCTCATTTTGTTACGGTACTTGTGTCGTATAATATCATTATATTATAAAATAATAGTATAGTACTATATATTTTATTGAACACCATATTATTTTGTTTTCAGTATTCAATGAAAATTGAGTTTAAAGTTGAAGTAACAAAACAATAAAAGTAAAAAACTGTTGTATTCAAGTTTTCCAATACTCCAATATCATTGCACAAAAAATCAGCTTGTTCAGATTTATTTATTTTATGTCAAGTCCATTAGGTGGGCATAAAACCCCCAGGGACATGTCATGAGAACAAAAAAGAAACAAGTAGGCCAGTCGACCTACTAGTCAAAACAAGCAAAAGAAAAGAACAGTAATCAAAAATATGCGCTTACCAAGCTGCTGTCCAACATGAAATACTCACGGAGTGAGTACAAAGGATTATCCAATAATAAGCCTTTCAAGGCCCTCCGAAATTTGCTGGCAGGCAGATTCCTTGCCATCTAAAGATTGCTAAGACTGTACCCATTTACAAGAAGGGTTCAACTGATCTACCGGGTAACTTCAGGCCTATTGCAATCTTAACTGTGTTCTCCAAAATCTTTGAGAGCATAATCAAGAAACAGTTATGCTTGTATTTTGAGAGTTCTGGACTGTTGGTGGATGCTCAGTACGGGTTTAGGGCTGGAAGAACAACAACCCAGGCAGTGGAAAGTCTTTTAAAGGTCGTGCTTGAGAGCTTTGAGAGCAGGGGTTTCACAGGCTTGACATTGTGTGATTTGAGCCGTGCTTTTGACACAGTGGACCACCAGATTCTGCTGTCCAAGTTGGAGTTTTATGGGGTCACTGATGTCTCATTAGGACTCCTGAAATCTTACCTATCAGGTCGTCGCCAGGTAGTCCAGGTGAATGGTAGGGTTTCTGCAATGAAGGCTATTCCACATGGGGTCCCACAAGGGTCCATACTCGGCCCCCTGCTCTTCATAATAATGACAAATGATCTACCTTGTCCACTAGGTAATAGGTTGTTAGCCTATGCAGATGATAACACCATTTTTGATGTGAGCAGCTCGCTTCAACAGATCTGGCGGAGAAGATGAGTGAGTCCTTTGATGCTGCATCGGTGTGGTTCAAGTCAAACTTCCTCAAGCTAAATGCGGAGAAAACCCAAAGATTAATTTTCAGTTTGAGGAATATTGTGGATCAGGAGAGAAGTGTATAACTTCTTGGTTTTCACCTTGATCCAAAATTAACCTGGAACCCCCACATTGAAGTCATCTGCAAGAAACTATCACGGGTGATTTTCTTATTAAGGCAGCTTATGCTCAGTGTGCCAAAGGACTATGTCAAGACAGCCTATTTCTCATTCTTCCAAGGAATCATGTTGTATGGCCTTGAATATTGGGGTGCAGCTAGTGGAGTTAATAGAATTCTCCTGCTTCAAAAGAAGGCCATACGAATTATTACTGGCTCAGGAATTATTGACCACTGTCGTCCTCTCTTATGTGCCGAATCCATCATGACAGAGATATGCCTCTACATCTTCGTATCACTGAAAAAATTCAAGATTTCTGTGGAGAGTATGCGACTGCATAGTGACATCCACAACTTTGACACAGGGGCAGGTACCAGGTCGACATTCCATTCACAAGGCTGAGCAGAGTGAGGAATAGCCCTAGCAACCTAAATGCCATACTTTTCAACAGGCTTCCGGCAGCAGCTAGGTCTCTACCAACCAAGGAGTTTCTCCGGGGCACTTATAATTTTCTGATACAAACTCCTATGTATGAAATGAATGAGTTTTTCAGTGTTCCTAAAAGGACTATCAATGTGTTTTACAAAAGTACCTACCTGAATCTTACTGTGATATTTCTGTATTTTGATACACGTATTTAGATGAAAACGGTAGTGGTCATGAAATGTGTGCGCACTGGCCAGCCAGCTAGATTGCGTCATCGCCACCAACCGAGGTATTAACACCTATTGGCAATTTATGAAACTTATTTATTAAAAACAGATGTTTGGATATTATAAAATGACGTCAGCTACACCGGAATTTAGCACAAACATGCGCGTGACACCTACCGTCTTCTTCTATATACCGTGTTTTGATAGACTGAACTCTATATTCATTAAAAACCAATTTTAGTACCTTGTAAACTTTGACGAACCAATTGCTGTATTTGATGGCTTAAAATCATCACCGGCAGCTTGTTGAATAGCCTGTCAGACAGATGGGCATAGCCCGATCGAGTCCTGCTCAGTCTTTGGTAGGGCTCGTCCAGCCTCTGTCTCCCTCTAGTCTCATGTGGGTGTATACTTCACAAACGGTAATAATTTCAGTAACTAGACTATTTTATAGAGAATTGAAAAACATTAATTTTGTCAATACTACTACAATAAAACCACTACAGTAGTGGTGTTGACAACGCCAATAATTCATTCAATTATGGAGAAATACCACACATCTCTTCCTATACAATCAAATTATTACAATAGAAGATTGATAAATTGAAAAAATCTGGTGTGGCACACTCACACAACTTCCCTTGCCGTTATGAAAATTGATCTCCTGACGCTAGTGTTCCCGCGCTCTCGAGAGTCTACTACCGTATTTAAAGATCTGAGCCAGGTGGTGACAGGACAATAACACGGATACACACGAGATCTGCTATCTCTTCATAGTGAATGATTTAATAGAATCAACAGTTGCCAACAGTTTGCAATTGAATAATCACATTTTCTCAAATTTCAAGCTTATTTTCAATTTTAGGTGAAAATCTTACAGGACATTAATTAAAGAGATTTTCATGCTCAATGTTTTCTACTCGAAACTTTCCGTTTAAATTATATCTGATACCTGATAATTGGAAATCTAAAATCAAACTTTGTATAGATGGGGCGGAGCTCCTGAAATTTTTACAGATATTGGGACTTGTGGCAGTTGATATAGCTTATCAATGACTATTTGAGGAATGAATTTGATCAAAATCGTTGGAGCTATTTTCGAGAAAATCGCGAAAAACCCTGTTTTTGACAACATCTTTGCCATTTTAGCCGCCATCTTGAATTGCATTTGATCGAAATTGTTCGTGTCGGATCTTCATAGTGTAAGGACCTTAAGTTCCAAACTTCAAGTCATTCCGTTAATTGGGAGATGAGATATCGTGTACACAGACGCACATACACTCATACAGACCAATACCCAAAAACCACTTTTTTGGACTTAGGAGACCTTGAAACGTATAGAGATTTAGAAATTGGGGTACATTAATTTTTTTCGGAAAGCAATACTTTCCTTACCTATGGTAATAGGGCAAGGAAAGTAAAAATACAGAGAGATTAATTTGTATTCAATGTAGAATTCATAACTATAGAAATAAAGTACTAAAATTGAAATAGAATTAAGATTAAAATTCAATCAAGAAGCTTAGACTCTGAAAGTAAAAGCATAGATAAGTTCTAGAGATTACTGCTATTGTTCCGTTGAAAATAGATTAAGTAATGAATTAGTTGGTAATTAAATTTATATTGACAGACACAGGAAAATTATGTGCTGAAGATTAACCTCAGTGCTTTGAATTGAGGTTAATCTTCAGCACAGTACCCTAGGGACAAGGCAATACATCTATCAAAAAATTCCACACATTTTTCACAAAACAAAAACTTTAATTGGTCCATTTATAAAAAGTTATAAAATATAAGTATATTTACAGTTTGTCAAGGAAGGATAAAATGAGTACGTCATCTAATAAAGCTATTATTTACAATGTTAGTTAAGGTAGTAAAATACAATTCATTCTTCACAAAAGAGTTACAATAATAAATGTCAGAGAATCAAAACAGTTTTGTGGATAAGTTCTAGAAATTACTGCTATAGCTCAGTTGAAAATAGATTCACTTATGAATAATATAATGATTTAGTCAGTAATTAAATTCATATTGACAGACAAGGGAGCACAATTTAGGCTAACAAATATGTGACAACAATTTTTTTTTCAATACAGTACAATTGTAGTTTCAGTTACTGTAGTATAGTTACTATATTACTATCTATACAGAAACTGTTGTTCCTACCACTGGAATTCAGATTTGGAACGTTAGCTGATATCAGCAAAACAACAGACAAAACGTTTACCACAGAGGTGAAGATAAACAGTCTGAACCATCGGCGGATAAAGATCCATGGAATTAGTGGAACAGAGTGCACACAATGACCACCTCACATAAACGCGTCTGCTTGGGTTTGGAGGTGACTGCTGACTTGCCTGGTGATATTGCCTAAGATAAAGTGCTACGCTGGCTAGCCGAACCTGTGCGTGCGTTGGTGCTGCATACACGTTTGTTTTAGCCAACAAGAATGAAGGTCCCCTGGTGGTGATTTGCTATCACCAAGGATTCGAAGAGGCCGTTGTACTAAACTGTGATAAGAATGTGTACTATGTTATCACCAGCGCCCGCCGGCATAACACCTACGAACTGTATCGCAAATATATTGAGTATCTTGTGGTGAAGACGATGAAAGATGCTGTGGATGAAAGAAACCCTACTCAAACGAAACGGTATGAGGATGTACTGCAGTACCCAATCCAGACAATAGCAGGATACAGGGACTGGCAGACCTACGAGGTATTTGAAAAAGATCACGCGAAGTACGACAAATACCAGGAAACAATTTACCAGACATTAAAGGATCGTGTCTAAAAAGAAGAGGACGACACTAAAGTACAAGTGGTAATGGTATTAAGTGAGGGATGCGCACCACTTGTGTCAACGAGGCATGCGTCAAAGTGTATGAGGCAGAGAAAAACCTAAACTCAATCCTAACTCTGGAGACAAGGCAGATGTACATCTGCCATTGTTAACAAAGGCAATATGCTCAATTTCCTGGCGATTTCGCTGACATAGTAGTCAGCAAACTGTTGGGATCTTTTGGTGACAACAATTTGTTTTCCAAGTCTCTCAACAGTATGCGCATCTTATGAAGGAGACTTTCAGCATCCACCAACTAACTGAATATGGTACAGTCGATGAAAATTCACAACATGGCACAAACCTGCACATCAAAGGATAGCTTGTACGATAATGGCTAGCACTTGGAGACAAAAACTGCTTTGTTATTGACAATCCGTAACCACTGTTCACATTTGAACACACAAATCTACAGAGACAAGCAGATGAGGACAACACACGATACGAATTACTCACATTTGAAGTCAAGTCAAGATGTGTATTGCACGGATTCGAGGGATACTTTTCAACAGGATTGTGCGCAAAGACATCATTCTCAACATCCACCCAGATTCGCATTTGCCAGGATTGTTCACATGGTTTCCCATGTATTTCCCAATTAATGAGCCTGTTCAACTCTATATTGGTGACAAGTTGGAGGTAAACTAATCCTAATCTACAGAGACAAGCAGATACGGAAAAAACACGACACCAATCATTCACATTCGAAGTCAAGATGCATGCTGCACGGATTTGCTGGATACTTCAAACAGAATTGTACCCAGAGACATCGTTCTCAGCATTCACCTCGCCGAGCATGTTGACATGGTTCCCCAGGTATTTCTCAATTATGAGCCAATGTTATGCGGGTGATAACAAATTGAAGGTAAATTTCTGGAGACTAGTGGACAATAAAGAAGTTGGCTATGAATGGAACACATCTGAGGCAATGCCTATTGAAATCCACAATTTTAACGGCAACTCTAAACTCTACGAAATTGTAGCGGAAGCAGCTGTAACCTAACTATATTTTTGTAGTGAGTTTGGGCACTACATCCGTAAAAAAAGCCCTAGTGTGACGTCAGCACAGGAATAGAAAGCACAAGTAGGGCTCCTACACCAATAAAAATTCGTTGATTTCAGCTGATCCATATCAGCTAGTATTTCTATTGGTGTAGGAGCCCTACCTGTGCTGACGTCACACGAATGCACTACGGCTTTGTATACGGAGGTAGTGGTTTGGTCCATTGTGAATCCACAAATCTGTTGTAACTAATGGCAGGTCTATGTGAATGTATGCATATATTGTAATATATATATAATTTTGTAGGGTAAGAGTTGCCGTATGAGTTGTGGATTAGAAACAGCATTGGCTCAGATATGTTCCATTCATATCAAACCATTTCATTGTCCACAAGTCTACCTCCAACTTGTCACCAATATTGAGTTGGCCAGGCTCCTTAATTGGGAAATACATGGGAATTAAATGAGTTTTATGACATTCAAAAATATCACTGCATATAAAATTCTAAATAACCCCATACACCTGCAATGTTATTTTATGAAGTACCTACTTATTACAAAAGGCCACACACTTGTTGTAAACAGCTGCAACAATCTCTCTAGTGTGTTCTATATTCTACAAAAATATTGTTGGTGGATGGGCTGCTTTTGAATTTTTTGTACAGTAAAATTTTCAAATGAAAGAAATCGTTTAATAATATTAAAATTTGCATAGGCTGCCATTGGTTAGAACAGATTTACTTATTCACAGTGACCTAAACTCACTAAAAAATACAGGTCAGGTTACAGAAATTTCTATCGCAATTTTGTAGAGTAAGGGTTGCGGATTACAATAGGCATCGGCTCATATATGCTCCATTCATATCAACCGTTACGTTTACCAGAAGTATACCTCCAACTTGTCACCAATATAGAGTTGAACAGGCTCATTAATTGGGAAATACATGGGAAACCATGTGAACATGCCTGGCAAATAGGAATCTGGGTGGATGTTGAGAATGATGTCTTTGCGCACAATCCTGTTGAAAAGTATCCCACGAATCCGTGCAATACACATCTTGACTTGACTTCAAATGTGAGTAATTCGTATCGTGTGTTGTCCTCATCTGCTTGTCTCTGTAGATTTGGGTGTTCAAATGTGAACAGTGGTTACGGATTGTCAATAACAAAACAGTTTTCGTCTCCAAGTGCAAGCCACTATCATACCAGCTATCCTTTTGATGTGTGCAGGTTTTTGCCTTGTTGTGTAGTTTCATCGACTGTTGTGTAGTTTCATCGACTGTCGTTGTGTAGTTTCATCGACTGTTGTTGTTTAGTTTCATCGACTGTTGTTTGTGTAGTTTCATCGACTGTTGTGTAGTTTCATCGACTGTTGTTGTGTAGTTTCATCGACTGTACCAGACTCTGATACTGATAGTGTCCTTTATAAGATACGCAGCACTGTTGAGAGACTGAATACAAATTGTTGTTGTCACCAAAAGATCCAAAACAGTTTGCAGACAACTATGTCAGCGAAATCGGCAGGAAATGGCGCATATTGCCTTTGATAACAGTGGCAGTCGTGCACCCGCCTTGTCTCCAGAGCTAGGAATGCGTTTGAGTTTTTCTCCCCCACATACACTTTGACGCATGCCTTTGCGCATGCCTCGTTGACACAACAAGTGGTCCGCATCCCTCACCCAATACAATTACCACTTGGTCTTCAGTGTGGTCCTCTTTCTTGGAGATACGATCCCTTAGTGCCTGGAAGATTGCCTCCTGGTATTTGTTGTACTTGACATCATCTTTCTCAAATACCTCGGTCTGCAAGTCCATGTATCTTGGACATCCTCATACCGTTTCGTTTGAGGAGGATATCTTTCATCATCTTCACCATAAGATACTCGATGTATTTGCGGTACAGATCGTAGGTGTTATGCAGGCGAGCGCTGATGATAACATAGTTCACATTATTGTCACAGTTTAGTGCAACGTCCTCTTCGAATCCTTGGTACTAGTGGTTCACCACCAGGGGAACTCCCTTCTTGTTGGTCAAAAACAAATGTGTACGCAGCTCCGACGTTAGCACAAGCTCGTCTAGCCAGCGTAACACTTTACCTGAGGTAATATCACCAGGAAAGTTAGCAGTCACCTCCAATGTCAAGCAGACGCGTTTATGCAAGTTGGTCATTGTGTGCACGCAGTTCCACCAATCCCATGGATCTTCTTCCTCTGACGGCTCGGACTGTTCATCTCCACCTTTGTAGAAACGTTTCCTCTGTTGTTTTGCGGGTATTAAGAGAGCTTCATCTAAATCTGAATGGGGCAGTGGTAGGGACTACTAATCAAAAGCCCTTCAAACTGTATATGGATGCCAAGTTGATGGTCGACATTTAGACAACAAAAAGGTTTGGTATGAATAGGATATTACTGATTGTAGAAACATTTATTTTGTTGTTTTTCGGCCGTATTAAGAGAGCTTCATCTAAATCTGAATGGGACAGTGGTAAGGACTTCCAATCAAACTGAATATGTATGCCAAGTTCATGGTCGGCATTTGGACAACGACATCGTTTGCTATGAATGGAATATATCTGAGCCAATGCCTATTAAAATTCACAACTAAAACGGCCTACTCTACAAAAATTTGATAGAAATTGCTGTAACTCAACCTAACTGTATTTTTATTTAGTGGGTTTAAGCTACTGTAAAACTGCAAATCTGTTCTAACTAATGGCTACATACTAACTATGTGAATGTATGCATATATTATAGAGCAATTTTTCAAGAAATTTGCAAATATTACTGAATTTAAAATTCTTAAGCAGCACTTGAACACAATAACATGAAACATTTTACAATTCAAATCTAAATAATACATTACAATTTCAGTAAAACTGCAAATCTGTTCTAATGGCAGTTCTATGTGAATGTATCATATATTATAATATTATTGAACAATTTTTCAAGAAATTTGCAAATATTACTGAATTTAAAATTCTTAAGCAGCTCTTGAACACAATAATCATGAAACATTTTACAATTCAAATCTAAATAGTACTTTACAATTTCAGTAAAACTGCAAATCTGTTCTAATGACAGTTCTATGTGAATGTGTCTATATATTGTAATATTATTGAGCATTAACAATTAAAAATGTTACTGAATGTAAAATTCTTGAGCAGCCCTTGAAAACCTCAATCATGAATCATTGAAAAATTCAAAACTGAATAAATACTTTACAATTTCAGTGATGCAACTTAATGGATAATACATTACATACATTTCAATGGATGAAAAAGGAAACAAGAAATATTAAAGACATATCTACAAGAAAAAAAAGAAATATTAAAGTATAATAAGATTCACTTCAAACTGACAGTTACATCTTAAATATTAACAAGAAAGTGTCATCTAGGATCAGGCTGTGTCAACCATTCAACTGTGTCACTGTTGTACTATGTACATTTTTCATATTATAGAAATAAAATTTATTTATTTATCATCTTGTATCAGGCTATGTCAACTGTGTCACAGTAATATGTAGATCTTAAATGATATAAATAACATTTATTTATCATCTTGGATCAGAATGTGTCAACTGTGTCACTGTAATATGCACATCTTCAAAAGAAATACAATTTATTTATCTAGTATTATTATTTGTTTACATAAATGTTTCTCTGTCTTTAGCAAATAAAATTGATTGACCAGTTGATGACTTTCATTCTACTGTACTAATGCTGCCCGTTTGAAGTGAATCTCACATTCTTTTTTTAATACACTTTTTCTCACTAATTTTCTTTATCGTGGCAGGATGGTTTGGTTTCTAGGCCACATGCAGCGATGATGCTCCATAATTGCTTTGAAACAGCGATCGGGTCTGTCTTCTCCAAATCGATGCTGAACTTTTTGATCTGGTCAGTGTGAGAGTTGCAGATGTCTGTGAGAGTAATAAATTAAGGAAAACAACATGTCTGACAAATATTGTATCAATATATTATAGTATTCGTAATCTAGTTCTAGATAAAGAGTTACTGAGAGCGAGTAGCTTTGTTAAACCTCCTCCATATTATATAGAAATCTGATAACGAACATATAAATTTTGATATTTAACTCCGATAGGAGCTGATTTTGAACTATACTCTGTACAAAATAACTTTTGACTTGGGATGGATATGCGCAGCAGAGAAGGCATAGAGCGGTAGGGATACAACGGCGACGATGTTGCCGTTTTGAACCGGCCAGCGTTCTTCAATTTCTAGCGAGTATTCAAGCGCTCATGTTAAACTTACGAAGTTTCCTCTCTGTAAGCACTGACTCGACTGATTCTAATCGACAAATTGGCAACTGCACTTCCACCTATGACTCTATCCATCACTTTAATTGGCTGATCTCCCTTCGTTTCTCTGCGCCGCAAATTCCTCCAAGTCAGAAGTAATATTGTACTGACTTTAGTTTTTTATTCCTTCAAGTCAGAAGTAATTTTGTACGGAGAGTAGAAGACGTTCTTTTGATTGGATCTCACCCAATTGCAATCAAAATTCATGACCAATGATCGGGAGAGGACAATATGACTCACAGTCTACTTCTGTGCTGTAGTGAGGTCCACGTTATAATGCCAGTGAAGAAAGGATAGGAGTGTTGCCGATTCTCTGCCTTGTCACTGCCTTCTATTGAAGATATCGGATGTACTATTAACTAATAATAATATTCGTATGGCTATATTAACTGTTCATTCTCGTTGAGAATAATAAAGTCGCGGAGCTAAAAAAGGATAGCGCTATATTGGTTTGTCGAATAATAGACAAGGATAGCAACACCAATTCTAATCAAATACTTTTATAACGTGGATCTTACTATAGTGAGATTCCACGTTATAAAATCAGCACATGATAAACATTGAGTTGTCTGTCATTAGACAAAGCAGATAGTTCCATGTTCCATCCTCTTCTAGCTACGTACTGTTGCCAAAGCGGTTTTTGGTTATGAAGGAATATAATGAACTAGGCCTACCAAAGTATTTCATCACAACTATGAAAATTTATTAAATTATGAAAATATTTGTTCTTTACGAATAAAATACGGTATATTTGAGATAGAATCACTATCAACACTTTATTAATATAGTGTATTTATTGGATGAAAAAGACTGAGAAATTGTCAAAAAACCACTGATTTATTGATAATATATCGATAATACTGATAAACAGTTTATCAGAGATTGACAATGCTGTAATAACCAAAACCGGTCATTCTAATTATCAATAAATCAGTGGTTTTTTGACAATTTCTCAATCTTTTTCATCTAATATGAATAATTACCACAATATCAACTTCTCAACTACAAAAAAATTAGTGTATTTATTATTTAATACTATATCAAATGTATTACAGTACTGGAATAACTTGAATCACAACTATCTACTATAGAAAGCGTTGGAAAAAGAGAATCGGCAACCATGTTGACCTATCATTTTTTTTTTTTTTTTTTTTTTTTAAGATTACGTCCTAAAGACTCCAGTCATGGAGTATAAGACAAGTCATGTTATTACATAATAATTCTAACACTAAGTAGTTCAACCTAGTTAAGGTTTGAAAGGAATTCTTGTACACTATAAAAAGCTCTATCAACTAAATATTTTTTAATTTGTTTTTTGAAAATCTTCAAATCATCATTACTTTTCAAGATTTGAGGTAGCTTGTTATAAAATTTCCTACCAATATAATCTGGTTTTTGTTCAAATAACCTACTATTGTGACCCATTATATGATAATCTGCTCTGTTTCGCGTATTATACTCATGAACATCTGAATTCTGGATCACACCACTCGTTTTCACATGCATTACAACTTCATATACATACAAAGATGGCACAGTTAATAGACCAAGCTTTTTAAATAAAGGCCTACAAGAGTCTAACCTATTCACTTTCTCTATACATCTGAGTGCCTTCTTTTGAATCTTAAACACCCTGTCCATATTTTGTTGAGATGAATCCCATACTAAAATAGCATACCTAATATGAGATAGTATAAGTCCATGGTAAGCAGTTAACAGTAGTTTTTTATCATTCAGCCTAGCAAGCTGCCGCAGGACAAATACCCCAGATGATATCTTATTACATATCCTCTCAATGTAAGGATGCCATGTTAATTTCCTGTCCAATAAAATTCCCAAGAATGCTACTTTCTCTTCTTGGTCTAATTCATTTTCCTCTACAAACACATTTATTTCTCTATCCTCTACTGAATTATATTTACTTTTGAATTGTAGGAATTGACATTTCTTACTATTTATTGTTAATTGCCTTTGCTTCAAGAATTGGACAATTGACTGTACTCCAGTAAAAGCATTTATTTCTAGACTATCTAATAAATAATTGTTAAAGATAAGCGATGTGTCATCAGCAAACAACAGAGCTCTGTGATCTTTTAACTCTTTTGGTAATTGGTTCACATACAACAGAAACAGTAAGGGACCCAGAATTGAGCCTTGAGGTACTCCAGCCTGGACCTCCAGTTTTTGAGATTTAATTTTTACTATTTCATTCCCATCCACCTTGGTAAGCTCAACACACTGGTTTCTACCTATGAGATATGATTCAAACCATTTTAGTTCTATACCATTCACACCTACAGTTTTTAGTATTTCCAATAATATTCTATGGTTCACACAATCAAAAGCTTTGGATAAATCAAGAAATATTGCGGCTGCCTTCTCACCTGAATCTATTATATCTATTAGTCTTTCAACAAGGGATACTATTGCAGTCTTAGTAGATTTCCCTTTCTGGAACCCATGCTGTTCATCACATATGAAATTAATTTCTTCCAGGTGCATCAATAGCCTATTTAAAACTACTCTTTCAAAAATTTTACTTATCACATTTAGAATACTAATGGGTCTATAATTTTCAACTCTTTCAGAATCACCGCTCTTGAAAATTGGCAAAATTTTTCCTTGTTTCAGATCATCAGGGAAAATACCCTGCTCTAGTGAAGTATTAAGGAGATGCAATAAAGGGTCCAGTAATTCATTTTCACATTCTTTTAAAATTTTGCTTGAGACCCCATCCAATCCTACTGTTTTTTTGTTATTCAAATTTTTTATTATTCTTGACAACTCATCTCTTGATAATGGATGAAATTTAAATACCTTTTCAATTGGCTCAGCATTTAATGTAGTTGTATTATAAGTATTAGTGTTCAGTGACTTTTGGAGATTATATGCAACCTGTTGATAATACTTATTGAAAAAGTTACAAATGTCTATACTATCATCCATATAATTTCCATGTTCATCGATTATCCTAGATACATTAGTAACTGTATCTTTTTGAGCTGCTCTCCTATTTCTATTAATTACCTCCCAAACAGCAGAGTTAAAATTGGTACTAGTTGTTGATATTTCAGCTGTTTTCTTACACTTAGCTTTCCTCACTTCTTTTGCATAGTTTTTCTTTAGACATTTGTATTTGACTTCACTCGGAACATCCCTCACTAATTTAAATTCCTCATAAGCTTCCCTAACAATATTTCTTTCAGTAAGAATATCTTCAGTTATCCATTCATCTACTTTGTTTAATTTACTTTTTACTTTGACTTTTTTTATTGGACAGCATACACTAATGTGAAATCTTAGAGTATCAATGAATTGCTTATATTTGTAATTTAGGTTACAACTGTTATAAACACTACTCCAATTTTCTTGAAGCAGTTCCTGCTTCAAACAATTTATATTTCCTAGCTCATATTGCTGAATGTCTTTCACAAAAGTTTTTTTTCTGCTTGGATTCTGGCCCTGCAACTTAACATCTAAAATTTGATAGTTATGATCTGATAGATCTGAGCTACCTAACCTGACATTACAACCTTCTATATTTGTGAGGATATTATCAATAATTGTCTGTGAAGTTCGAGTTACTCTTGTATATTCGTGGACCTTAATTTCTAAATTATTCATATTAATAATATCTCTAATATCCTCTGTCATTTTATCCTGTCTGGCAAAATCGGTATTGAAATCTCCTACTACTATAACATTTGTGAAACGAGCGGTTGTAATTTCCAAGAGTGTATGGAGCAGCTCACAAAATTTTTGCCAGTCTCCATTTGGTGACCTATAGATACCTAACTGCTACCTCAAATCGATCATCAATTTTTAACCTTAGTCCCGTCACCTCTAAATCCATCTCAACAGAAAATCTCTTAACAAAATCAAGTTCATAAGTTTGGGTATGTTTGGCATTGCTAGTGAATATACATACACCACCACTTCTATGAGCTATTCTACAAAATTCTGATCTCAGTGAATAGCCTGGAATCCTAACTTGATTTATTTCCTTTATTTTTAAGCCATGCTCTGTGAAAATAACAATGTCAGGATCCTCCTGTTTAAGAAATACTTCTAATCTGTCAATTTTGTAGCGAAGATACTGAATATTTTGATGATAAATACTAAAAACCTTACCATTTATACTGACTACATAACGTGATTCTCACTTCTCACAACAGGCTAAAAATCTATGAATAGATAGAAAAATCTCCACAGATTTCTCGGAAAAGATTACAATAAATAAAGCATAATACGCTAACAAATAAGAGAAAAATATAAAAATGATGTATGAAAATATCAGCAATTAAAAGGATACATCCAACCAATTTGTTGTCTCTGCTTTCAGCGTAGTTCCACCGGATTCCAGTCAAGGATTTGCATGCATGCAACCGAAACCTACAACAAAATAAAATAGAATAATAGAAAGTACATAAGATTATGATGATACGGTTCTAATTTTAATAGAAAATTATAAACTTTTCTATTAATTTATTTCTTGACACAATCGATAAGACTTTGCTCGTCTCTGCGGTGAAACAAGTGCAGTAGATGAAGCGGATTGTATTTATTTAATCATAGACAATCCAGATGAAAACAACAGGCATTCGCCCAAAACTGCTTCTAACCTTAATTGACCGAGCAAAGTGAGGTCTAAGATTCAAGTCGACGGTTTGACATTTCTCTTAATGTTTAAATGTTGCGCATTTACGGCGAAACGCAGTAATAGATTTTCATGAAATTTGACAGGTATGCTCCTTTTTTAATTGCGCGTCGACGTATATACAAGGTTTTTGGAAATTTTGAATTTCAAGGATAATTTAAAAGGAAAAAGGAGCCTCCTTCATACGCCAATATTAGAGTAAAAATCTGGTGTGGCGCACTCAGACAACTTTCCTTGCCGTTATGAGAATTGATCACTTGAGGCTAGTGTTCACGCGCATCTCAAGTCTACTTATAAACAAAGATCTGAGTCAGCTGGTGACAGAACAATAACGCTGGAGACATACGAGGTCTGCTATCTCTTCATGGTGAATCATTTAATAGAATCAACAGTTGCCAACAGTTTGCAATTGGATAATCACATTTTCTCGAATTACGAGCTTATTTTCAATTTTAGGTGAAAATGTTACTGAACATTAATTGTAGAGATTTTCATGCTCAATCTTTTCCACCTGAATTTTTTTGTTTAAATTGTATCTGAAGCCTGATAATTGAGAATCTAAAATCAAACTTTGCATAGATGGGGTGGAGCTCCTGAAATTTTTACAGATATTGGACTTGTGGAAGTTGATAGAGCTTATCAATGACTATTCTAGGTATAAATTTAATCGAAATCGTTGGAGCCGTTTTCGAGAAAATCGCGTAAAACCCTGTTTTTGAGAACATTTTCTCCATTTTAGCCGCCATCTTGAATTGCATTCGATCGAAATTGTTCGTGTCGGATCCTTATATTGCAAGGACCTTAAGTTTCAAATTTCAAGTCATTCAGTTAATTGGGAGATGAGATATCGTGTACACAGACGCACATACACTCATACACACACACACATACAGACCAATACCCAAAAAACACTTTTTTGGACTCAGGGGACCTTAGAACGTATAGAAATTTGGAAATTGAGGTACCTTAATTTTTTTTGGAAAGCAATACTTTCCTTTCCTATGATAATAGGGCAAGGAAAGTAAAAATCAGACTATAGAATAAATATTCATCATAAATCAGCTGACAAGTGATTGCACAGATGAGTGTGGAGTTTGGAGAAGTCAGTCTATTGCTGTATTCCATAAGGTCTATAGTTTCAATCCGGTACTTGTGGATGAGAATACTGCGTGAGGTCTACTGTTCACAGAACTACTAGTTTAAAATAAACAGTCCAGAGGTTTTGTAAAGCTCATGATTTGATTCAAACACACAAAATTTCAAGTTTAATAAAATACATCAACTAGACTTTTTAATTTATCTGATTAATTCACTTCCAAACAAGAAACTTCTATCACAATTTCAATTCATCTGGTAAGTTGAATGAAGTCGGAAACCACATAAATCAGGCACCGTACTTGTTTAATTCAGGTAAAAATAATTCGCATGACTTCTATTAATAAGACTAATAATCTGTCGGGATGAGTAGGAATAGTCCCATTAGGCTCAACTCACACTAACGCGACTCAGGTCGAGAAGAGACTCGACTGTAGTCGAGAGCATGTGTTTTCAAATGGTGACAGTAGCGGAGACTAGAATCGACTGGTCTGAGTGTCACCATTTGGAACACATGCTCTCGACCTGAGTCGCGTTAGTGTGAGTTGAGCCTTAGACTCATGGGAATTATATTTCCACTGTACTGGACACTTTGATACTGATATGTTGGCAACAGTTTCTAAACTGGCAATGGTTTAAACTAAACTTTATAAACTAAACTAACCAATTCTTTATTGATTGATTCATACAATAAGTAGGCCTACATCATCAAAATGATGATTCATACATAAATTTGAATGCACAATTTAGGTAAACGATTGACAAAATGTAGATAGGGGTGTATAATGTGAAAGTCTACAACTGGTGAGAGATATATTGATCTATGAATAGGATAGCATATTGAATATGATAGTCGATAGAGAATAAATTTCTATTTGATAGACATATGACGACTAATTTATGACAATCAACGAACACAAAATTTAGCTCACTAAATTTTGCGTAATTGACAAATTTATGATAAACAAAAACCAAAATTCAATTCACTAGATTTTGAGTTGAAAAAGTTAATAGACAAATATAATTATTATTGAACGAAAATCCTAAATAAATGCTGCAAATCACCCCGAAGACCTCTGCTACTGCAGACATTGACAACAGGGCTAACAGCTAGATGGAAATTCGATGAGAACTACTATCCAAAAATTAGTTGCCAGCCCGGGAATCGAACCCGGTACCTCCCAATTGCTAGTCAGGAATGCTTGCCCTTACACCAAAATGACAATCTCTGGATAGCAGCGCTCTGGATGAGCGCTGAGTCAATCATAGATTGACTCAGATGTCAATCATCTGAGTTTCCACTGAAGATGATCTTCAGTGGAAACTCAGATTTCACCTATACACAAATATTGTCAAATCCACAAAAAAGTTTATTTAAAACCATAATCGAGTTTCAACGTGGAACTCAGTGGAACTAGATTTTGCAAATTACCTCAAATTCTGAAACCGTTGCTCATCAACAGGATGTAGTTTGAATGTTGATCGATTCTTGCACAGGGTTTCTAATTCAATCAGCTCTTTCACTTCTTGCGAGTCCTTTTCTTTCAGTGAGTCCTGAAATAGAAAACAATAAATATAATAATAGTATAGAGTGACACCTGGCTGGCTCAGGTCTGGTGTCAGAGTTTTCAGATCGCAACTGATCAATTTCAGGGCCTCTGACATGACCTAACGACTGCTTTTCAGGCAGCCGGGAACGACGGTTTAACGTGACCATCCGAAACACGGATGAAAACAATAAGAATAGGAGTTAAAATAGGGTTTTCTTATATTGTTTCTACCTTGAAATAATAAATTTTTGTCTTGATTCAAAGTTTGATAGTAAGCTCAACTTAATTTAGAAATGTTGAGCTTTATTAATGTTGATTGAATGTTTCTATTTTGCTGAAGATGATGCCCACATTAGCTCTAGGCTTGTGCTTGAATAATGAGACGGATAATGATGAGAGGTGAGTGGACCTACAACTTTAGGTGCGTTCCGAACTACCTACAAATTTTAGAACCAATTAGTCGTAATTTTGAAGGATTTACTCACATATTCTTCATTCAAGGCGCCGAGTTCTTTTTGGAGTTTCTGTTTTTTCAGGGTCAATTCTTCAATGTCCTTCTTCCTTTGAGCAATGTCCTTATCTAGTTTGTTCAACATCAGTTTCGAATCTGTAACAAGTCTTGCATTAGATCTAGCTATACAATATACAAATTTATGTTTAACAAATAAATATTTCTAATAAGGTTGTCGGACACATGAGACTTTTAATGTTGTTTCAACATGAGCTTTTGACAGTTAAAGCTAAAGATTGCGTAAGGACTATGGGGTAAATGTTTTAACCCGTCTACTTTAGTAAGATCTACGTTAAAATGACAGAAGATAGAAACAGCGTTGCCGATTCTCTGCCTGCCATTGCCTTCTATAGAGGATTGCTGATACCAGTTTCAGCTATATTTAATAATCAATTTTATTTTATTCACCAAGGAAAAATTTTTTTGGTGATTTAATAATGAATTTTTATAACTGAGATAAATTATCTTCTCAATTAATTATATTTCTACATTTTTAAAAAAGTTAAAAAACGAGCTAGCAATGTTGCGGAGCTAGAAAAGGATGGCGCTATATTCTTTGTGGAATAATAACAACATCAATGTTGATCAAATACTGCCATTAAAACGTAGACCTCACTTTATATTAATAACAATTTATCATAAAGTATATAGCCATGCTGCTCAACAAGACAAAACAATGAAAAATGATCTCACCAAATTATATATTAAAAACATTCCATTCCATCATAAAGAATATAAAATGCTGTTCTACAAGTCAAAGATTCTTTTTTTTTATTGAGAAAGCTAAGAGATACCTGTATGAATAAAGATGATTCTTAATCAAACTTACTTGAGTCCTGTGTGTGTGTGTGGGCACAACCTTCCAATTTAGTATTATATGATAAATCTTGCAAAACTGAACCAAAGCACACCAAAGTTTGTACGAGTAGACAGTAATCAACTTGTTACTGGTATATGATTTTGCAAGACTGAACCAAAGTTTGTACGAGTAGGCCTAGACAGTAATCAACTTGTTGAAAGATAACAAATCAAAATAACCAACAGATAATTTGGAAACTTACCTTGAGCTTTTTGATTAGCGTCCAAAGTAGTCTTTGTTATAAAAGATTTAATAAAATTCTTTTGATCGTCAATCATGGCGCCAATATGAGAGTAGTCAGGTAGTTCAAAATTTGGATCATTATCCAGAAAGTCCAGAAAACCTACAACATCGGTGTCATCCATTGTTATTTTAATATTTCAAAATACACAGAACGCAGGAGTAGACAAATAGAAGAATTTCACCCGAAACAAAATTAAATACAAACAAAACAAGAAGACACTCCACAAAATAAATAAGGTTATTTCTGAAAATTCAATTTTGATATTTTTGATCGTTTTGACGTGTTACCAATCTGGCAAATGTTGAAATGTAACAAGAATTTAATTCGGGATTCATCCTCAAAAATTTAATTTTTCTTGATCGAGTATGAGTATTATGAAATAAATATGTAATTTCAACAATTTTTACATGAGAAATACGAAAATTATATTTAATTGTATATTTTTGGCTTTAGTGATTGTAGTGTTGGTAAATCTGCTAAAGCTCTTTCTTCCTGGCTTCCTGCCTCGTCGCGTGTATTCGTGATTTCAACTTGTCTTTGAGAAATTATTTTGCACATTTCTACTAATTTAGTAGAATAAATTCATCTGAAGTCTACTCAAATAACTTGTGAATTTTGTGTAATTCCGATTCATCAACATGTCCGACGTTGAAGTGTGAGTAGTAAGCTATTTCCATCTTCTGAAACTTGGTTATGTCAATGTGTTTTGGGCACATGTTATTCTGCCGATATCCTATATTTCTTTCATTATTTACCTTACTTATCAATCCACCGAATTGAATTAGTCAAATAATCTTCGTTAAAGAAGTATCTGCCAAATAATATCATCTCATGATCGTTTTGTTCAGCATGTCAAATTTCTAAATAACTTTGTAAATTTGTTAGGTTAGCATAGGTGTCTGGATCATTTCCAGATAAAATCGGAATATTTTCCATCTCTACCTTCTTCTCTAGTATTTAAACACAAATTTAAACGTCACTAAGCGGGACTAGTGACGGGACTTCCTGACCTGGACAATCCCGGTTGTATCCAGGACATTTGTACCCCGGAGTTAACACGGCTAACTTGCACTTTGGTTAGATATATTATTTTATTCAATTGTTTTGTTTTTGTTTAATTTTATATTTCCCTTTAAACACCTTTAAAGGTCTACAATATCAATTAACTTTTCACTCTTTTCCTAAATGTTTCAAATCTCATTCCGTTGTAGAATTCGAAGACTACTTTTCAAATTCCATACTTTGACCATTTTTGTGAACCAATTATCCTGCTAGAATAAAATTATGGTTAAACTCACTATTTTTATCGTTTTTTCAGTGACGAAACTGCCGCAGCATCAGGAGGCGCAACCGACATCAACTCTGCCCTCCAAGAAGTTCTGAAGAACTCTGTCACAAACGGCAGTATCGCTCACGGACTTCACGAAGCTGCCAAAGCTCTTGATGAGTAAGCAATTATTTTTTTCAAATAGTTTACTAATTTATTTGCTTTTATGAACTTGAGATTAAGTTAAGCAAACACAATTTTATTGTTTTTACAAACTTGTTGGCACTCTACATTATTTTGTTAGAATACAAACAAAAAACAACCAAGAAATGTGAATTTTAAAATTAAAAATTGCTAATTAATTACGAAATGCTTGTGAAATTTCAACTGTTGCTTCTCTGAAGCTTGACGTAGACTTTGAATTGCAATTTCATATTAATTTACTTCTAATTATCATGCATAGATAAATTCTAGATTATGTACATAGCTACTATTCTAGCCAGACACTATGCTAGATTAAACGACACATATATTGAACTCCCGTTCTACTAATCACTGCTACTACGGAATAGTATTGTGTGTTACAATTCTCTTCTAATTTAATTTATTATAGGCCTATCACTACTATAAAAGTATAAATTAGGCTTTCTCCTCTAGCATTTCTTCTTTTATATAATTAATAAATAGACTATTATTTTATTTCTAGTATTTTTGTAGATGATAAGCTAAATATTTTTTGAATTATTTCAGTTTTGTGTTAGTGAATTTATAGAGTTTTGAAGTTTTATTTAAAGTTGCTTTAAGGTAATTTCCAATAACTACATATCTCTATAAAGTAAGTTTTTGCATAGATAAATTCCAGATGCTGTACTTATGACACCTCTGGCCAGACACTGTGCTAAATGAAATTTCTCACAATTTTTTGATTTTTGTAATTACAATCTATTGTAATCATGAAATAATTTTTGTGTGATACACTCCAATGTCCATTAAGTTATTGGGATTAATATGAAAATTAATCTTGAATTTTAACTTGTACAGTTGATGCCTTTCTACAGCATTATGTCCTTTCATCAATTACTCAATTTCCTCTATTAATCAATTGTGTTGAACATTATTTTCTGCATGATCAAATTCCAAGAGTTGGTTGACTATTCTTTTGGGCTGCATACATGCTATAGTAAAATACACAAATTCCCTTTTATCATAACTAATTCTACTGTTATGTCTTCCTGAATTTGTGTAACAGATTAAAAATATAACGACATATAACTTATTATTTCATAATAATTATTACACTACCCTACAGTTATTTCATGCTTTCTTAAGCTATTTGTATTAAATCCTACCCACAAATAATTCTAAGAAGAACTGTTATATAAGGACGAATTTTCTGCATGATCAAATTCCAAGAGTTGGTGTACTATACTTTTGGGCTGCATACATGCTATAGTAAACTACATGAATTACTTTTTCCATAACAGATTTAACTGTTATGTCTCATTGAATTTGTGTTACATAACTTGAATATTGTCATACAATATAAATACATGACTTACTTTATGTTTTCTTGATGATAAATATTATATAATATATAATGCTACATATATGCATATCATGCTACCATTCATTTAGAGAGAGAATTCTATGTGCTCATCCATTCATTTTTTGATTTATTTATTAGGCTAAAGTGTTGAACAGTTCTTAATCATACTATTGTACATAACAATTTTCAGACCCACATTTTCTGCATGATCAAATTCTAGAAGTTGGCGAACTATACTTCTGGGTCGCATCCATGCTACATAAAATTGCACAAATTTACTCTCTTCATAACAGATTTTACTGTTATGATTCGCTAAATCTGTGCTACATTATTTCACATTGACAATAATAAAAAACTAGCCCATTATTTGGAATATGCATGTGATATTTCCAGCATTCCTAATAGGTCGTACAGGGAATTTATTTGAGAGAATGCACTCTATTCTTGAAGCTACAGGTACAAATTGAATCAATAAATGAATTGAGAATTATTAATCCTTCCTTCTAATTGGTTTTCTACGTTTAATGCTATCATCTGATTGGTTCCTCAATTATAATGCTACCCTTTGATTCGTCCCCTACCTCTAACGCAACCCTCTGATTGGTTCCCTACTTCCAATACCCATCTTCGATTAGTCCCTCACTTCCAATGCTTCTCTCTGAGCTCTAATCGATCTAATATTCTTTGATTCGTTCTCTACCTCTAATGCTTCCTTCTGATTGGTCCCCTACCTCTAATACCCGTCTCTCATTGGTTCCCCCATACCAAAATGTTGGCCCAACGAAGGCCAATGTCGGCCAGTGTCTGTGTGTGGATTGGTGGATTGTCATCGCTGGCCTTCACTGGCCTTCATTTACCTACCCTTACTAGGCAAACATGTAGATGTGGTATAATGCTGCCCTCTGATTGGCCAGCTACCTCTAATCCCCGCCTCTGATTGGTCTCCTATCTCTAATGCAGCCCTTTGATCGGCCATCCACCTCTAATCCATGCCTCTGATTGGTTCGCAGGAGGAAAGCACTGCTGTGCGTGTTGGCCGAGAACTGTGACGAGCCAATGTACAAGAAGCTGGTGCAGGCTCTGTGCAACGAACACCAGATTCCACTCATCAAGGTCGACAACAACAAGAAGCTCGGCGAGTGGGCTGGCCTCTGCAAGATCGACTCGGTCGGCAAGGCTCGCAAGGTGGTCGGATGCTCCTGTGTTGTCGTTAAGGTTAGTCAAACTCGTTTAAAAAATAGTTTGTCAATTGAAGTTAGTTTAACGTTAGTAAACCCCGTTTTAAAAATTAGTATGTCAGTTTAAGTTAGTTTAATGCTGTGCAAAGGCTAAAAATAAACTTTCTATTGGTGATATTTTTCAAAGCTTTTTGATTTCTATGATATCAAGCTATCAAGATGAAAAAGTTTTCTAGGGAAAACATTTTTTTCCGATCATAACTTTCTGAGATATGTGCGCCTAAAGTTTAAATTTTTGGGACAGAACATTTCAAATTCGGTAAGAGATAAATCCATGACATTCCGAGGAAAGATTTTTCATGGTATTGTTGATCTAGTAAAACAAAAATTTTCTGAAAATATCAATTTTTGAGAAAGTTATTCAATTTACCAAAAATGACAGGAAATAAATAACTCAACCAAAAGTTATTTTTGGTCATCTTAGTAAAATTAAAAACTTTCTCAAAAATTGATATTTTCATAAAAAATTGTTTTATTAGATCAACAATACTATGAAAAATCTATCCTTAAAATCTCATGGATTTATCTCTTACCAAACTTGAAATGTTCTGAACCAAAAATTTAAACTTGAGGCATGACTCATATCTCAGAAAGATATTTTATCGGGAAAAAATGTTTTCCTAAGAAAACTTTGAAAAATATCACCAGTAAAAAGTTTATTTTTAGCCTCTGCAGAGCTTTAAGGTTAGTAAAACTCGTTTCGTAAAAGTTGAATTCGTTCAAGGCCATAAGTACCATCTTGGTTTATATGGAAATAGATCGTATGTTGGCCCATAAGTACCATCTCGGCTCAAACGGTGATAGAACATCTGTTGGTTTAAACCCGGAATGAAGCAAGTTATATTAAATGAATTCATGCCTTCATGTAATTGTGGAGTAGCGTTATGCCGCATCCACACTCTCGCCCAATACGTACAAATGACGAGAGCGAGAGTGTGGATGCCTGCTTTGCCAGCGATCGCCTTCATGTGCCTTTGCTTGCCGTCGCTCCGATTTCTGTCCAGCGAAGGCCAGCAAAGCAAAGGTGAGTGTCCAGACGAGCATCCACAAATGGTCATATTGCAGTGTGGATGGCAAGACCAACGTGGCCAAGCTGGTAAGCAGCGACTTGGCGATTGTGTGGACTAGGCATTAAACGTGGATGTTCTATGTGGCCCTTTGGTTAGTAATTGTAATTTTAATTCATGTCCGGTTTCACCAAGTTCGCTCGATACATTTGAAGATGGTCAAATCGGGTTCAGTTTATAACGAGTGTACCGGATCATAATTATGTTATATTATGAACATAATCTGGAACATAATTATGACGGATTCGGCAATGCAGTAGTTACTGTCGTTAATTCCTGTGCATTCTTGTAAAGCGCATTCTGTACCTGGCTTGACCTTGTTTAAATGTGTGACGTTCGCTTCATCAAGATCGGCCTGTAACGAAAACTTGATGCCATGAAACTTGTCGAACTGAAAGTCTTAACTTCCCATTTGTTTCACTATCTCAAGAAACGGTCAAAATAATAGGTACAAGATAAACTGAGAGCCTCCCGTTCAACTGACTGTCCAACCAAACTTGGTGAAACTGGGCATCCTCCCGTTAAAATGACTGTCCCCACCAAACTGAAACCGGGCATAAATGGTTTTGAAGGTTGTTGTTTGTTTAAAATTTTAAGCTCAATTTAATGATTTTTTTTATAGTAATCTGTTACTGTTGTTCAAGCATTAATCCATTATATTCTGAATAAAACAAATTGAGGCTTGGACAAAATAATATAAGTCGTCGTATGGGCTTGCATGAAAACAACTATACAACTCTGTGTCAACTGTATTGTCAAATTGAATATATCCAGTCCAAGCTTTCTACTATAGAAGGCGGTGGAAAAAAGAGAAGTGACAACAATGCCCTCTTATCAACTACACTCAATTTGAAACGTGAATCATCACCGTCCCATCATTATCGCTACTATTACTACTCATTTTATGCTTCAATTATAATGAATGATATTATTTTGAGATTATTATTATAATAGATGATATTCTATTGTAAATTCCTATTATTATAATAAATAATATTCTATTGTAAAGTTCTATTTATGTGTATTTGTTTTCTCATTTCTTGTGCATGGATAAATTCTGGAAGTTGGCGAACTATACTTCCAGCCAGACACCGTGCTAAATCAACTGACATTAATTGATTCAAATATGTAGCAGTTTTCGCTGTTACGTTGAGTTAATTTGTGTTACAATATTATTGCTTTAATTATTCATTACAGTGCTATCATATTTTGTTGTTTGTCCAATTTTATTGCATTGTCTATCAGTTTATTGTCTCAATGTTCAATTATAGTATCAATAAATTTATTGACTTGTGATTGAAAACGCTGTTGGATTCCATGTGAACCTGTTTGTTCCTTAATTCCTATTTATTAAGACTATTCCGTACACTTTTTTACTATTTAAATTGGATAATCTTTTTCAATATAATTGTTAAGATTATTATAAGAGTGAGAAAAAGTGGCAACTGAAATTTTTAATGGAAGAAGATTATTATTATTATTTATTTATTTACAACAATATGGGAGCACACGGGAAAACCTAAAAATTGCTCCCCAATCAAAAAAATTACAATAAGCACTTTACAAAAAACTTGAAAATCGAGAGAAAGACATAAGGAAAAAACTATTTCATATTTGTGAAGAGAAAAAAAAAATGTGATGAGAATCTAAATATACTGAAAACTTAATATACTAAATACTAGATACTATACTATTATTATACTGTACTAGAAACCATTTACAATATGAGAAAATAATGAGAGGGGAATCAAGAAAAAACTATAGTTGGTCTTTATCATTCTCTAGTGGGTACATGGTTCTTAAGTAGTGGTTTTTAAGTGGTCTAATAAGCGAGTTATGGGTTGTTGAAGTGCTAACTTTCCAGATTCGGTTTTCTTTCCAGATCATAAACAGTTTCGACTCTTTCTCTTCAATTTGAAATTCAAAAAATGTATCTTTCCAAACTAAAACATTTTATTTCCCATTTCGTTCATGAATAAAAAAGTAACATTTTTGTAAATTTGATAACTTGTTTATTTTGGCATTAATCGCGAAAAAACGCATATTAGAACAAAGCCAATGATATACTGAATGTATTAAAAAAAACTCCAATGGACAATTCGAAACCGTTTATGATCTGGAAAGAAAACTGAGTTAAGCACTTCAACAACCCATAACTCGCTTATTAGACCACTTAAAAATTCCAGTTGACACTTTTTCTCACTCTTATAATGATCTTAACAGTTATATTGAAAGAGATTATCCAATTTGAATAAAAATAAAAAGTTGTAACGAACAGCCTTAATAGTAGTTCTAATTAGTAGCCTAATAGATTTATTGTTGAAAAAACAGTTGGATTTAAAAATTCACGTCTATCACAGCAAATTACTGTTTATAATTTCCTATGATTTTTAGTTTATGTTTCTTGATATTTTTTGTATATTTTCTCCTAATTAATGTATATGTGTTGTTTTCCAGGACTTCGGCGATGAATCCCCCTCACTAGATCTCCTGAAGGACTACATGAGGTCACAGGGTGCTACGCTGGCGTAATTTAATTTTTGTATGAATATTTTAAAATAAAATAAGTGTTGATACAAAGCTATGTATTTTCATTAACTTATCTTAGCTATTCCTTATCATACATTTTATTTTACTAAGAACTTTTTGAAAGTTTGAATATGAGATGATGAGAATTGTCTCAATCTAGATTTACACCAAAGTTATAAACAAAATGTTGATAACTTAATCCTTATAGATTCTATTAGATTGAACGGAACTTGATAAACACATATGTTCATCATGTGTATGATAAGTTATGTTCAATCTAATAGAATCTATTTGGATTAAGTTATTAACATTTTGTTGATAACTTTGGTGTAAACGCAGCTTGGGGGTCAGTTGTACGAAAAACAAATTGAATTTAATAACCGTAAAATTATGTAATTGCATTGATGAATTTGGGTTCATTAGTTCATATAGTAATTGTTTCGTTAGATGAGGTCATTTTTTACAGCGGTCAAATTTATTGGATTTTTGTGCAACTAACATTTAAGACTGGAAAACTTGTGTGAAATAGGCCAGTGGTCTGATTAAACATAATCCGTCACTGTGCTCTGTTGTGAAACTTGGGCAATGATTCGGATAACTAAATTTTGGCTTTCGGTTGGCTGCCAAACACGGCGACCACACCGGCAGCCAAAATTGGCTGCTCCATTCTAAAAACAAAGCGACTGCTTAAACTGGCTGCGCGTCCTGGCTGCCTATAGTCCATACAAAATTTATTTACTCAATAATAATTCAGAATTACTCAACTTACAGAAAAGTACCACAGGCTTATAAGCCCAAAACGGTTCCAATTCTAATTTTTACAACAGTCTAAATGTAGCTAGAGGTTATATGTCACTTCAACATTCTTCAAAATCACACACTTAATTTACAATCCATAAACACAAAAATCATTTTTAAATTAGAAAAAAATACTCCTAAATTGAATTAATTACAAATAATTGGAAAATTCCTAACTTTGAAAAAACTAAGAAATTTTGGGACCGAAAAGACAAACACACTATTTAGAACCTATCACATGTTTTTAACTTACTTTTGACTTGGAGGGACATGTGCAGAATAGAAAGGTAGAAAAAATATTACTGCTGATTATTATTATATTATTTGCAGACAATAATTTGCTTCTCAATATTATTTTACCTATAGTGAAGTCCAGGTTATAATGGCAGTGTCTGATTAGCAATGGTATTGCTATCCTTGTCTATCATTCAACAAAGCGGATAGCGCTATCTCTTCCTCGCTTTGCTCTGTTGCCAGATCGTCTTTTAACAATGTAGAATCAATAATTAATAAACAAAATATTTTATCTCAATTATGAAATTATTGATAAATATAATTTCTTACTTAATAAAATATAATTGATTATTTGGAACGAGAATGAACAGTTAATATTACATCAATAAACCTGTATCAGTTACCGTCTATAGAAGGCATTGACAAGACAGAGAGCATCGGCAACGTTTTTCTCCTATCTTTCACCACTGCCATTATAACGTGAACCTCACTCTAGGTACAGTCACAGAGAAGAGAATCTCTTCTCTGTGGTACAGTACTTTTTTCGTAGGATCTATAGCTTACTATCAAAATTATTACAAATGGTCAAATCAATGCAAGAATCGACATGAATTTGCATAAGTAGCAGGCCAAAAATCTTGGATTTGAGCGTGTCGTCATCGTGGAGCGGCAAAGGTAGCTTCAATTTTGAGAGTGTTGAATTAAATGCATGTATTTAAATAGGTCGAAACATACAGCTTCATTAGGTGTGTCATTCATACCCATACAACGCCTCTACCAACAAAGACTCGACTGTTTTTTGAAAAAAATAACAAATTCTTGAAGTTTCAAGTGAATGAACTATAAAAAATTGGGCTTCAAGTGGAAAACTTGATAAAAAATTAACTTGAAAACTCGATATTTTCGAGCTCAAAATTTAAGTGATTTTATTCTATATTTTGTGAATATTTGAAGTTTGGTTTTTGTTTTTACGGAAGTTTCATTATCAATTTATCTAAATTTGAAATTCTTTGTTTTATTCTGATTCATAGTTTTAGATTGGAGATTTGGTGTTGAAATTGAAGTGAACATAACCTACATAATATTTGGACGATTTGTGACAAAATCAGGAAATTGAAGAAGTTTTGGGCAATAGCCTGTTTTTTCTTTTCCGACTATTGTATTGTTCGCTCTAATAAATAAATAAATAAAACATATAGTTTGAAACCAGAATGAATGAAACAGGTGACCTAATACCATTGGAACTGTACTTCCTCTTCAAATCTCATTCTTGATTATTTTATTATTACGACTTGAAAATTTAATTACCTTGTTCTCCTGAGGTCCTTTGTGAAGTAATAAAACCAGCAACGCTGTGTTCTCCCCGCAGTAGTTTTATTTTGTTTATCAGACCAAGTTATTGAAAAAAGTTATAAACTTGGAAACCACATTTTTTGAAAATGGAGCCGCAACAGAATGACTTCCAGAGTTGAAACACGTTTTGTGAGATTTACTATAAACTGTCAGAATTCCTTACAATCAACATCAAAGCTTTTCATTCAAACTTTCAGCATTGGTTGTATGTGAAGCTTTGATGTTAATAAATTATAAAGAATTTTGACAGTTTCAAGTGAATCTCTCTTATAAAGGAAGGAGGTGAATCAGAATATTATATTTTTCTCATAATATGTCACATTTCTCACAATAAATTCCACTTTATCACATGAAATAATCATGCAATATAATGTGCCTAGAAGCTGAAGCTCATTGAGCTCATCTATATATATATATATATATATATATATATATATATATATATATTATATATATATATATATATATATATAAAAGCGAAATGGCACTCACTCACTCACTCACTCATTCACTCGCATAACTAAAAATCTACCGGACCAAAAACGTTCAAATTTGGTAGGTATGTTCAGTTGGCCCTTTAGAGGCGCACTAAGAAATCTTTTGGCAATATTTTAACTCTAAGGGTTGTTTTTAAGGGTTTAAAGTTCGTCTTTTAGCATGTATATTCTTCTTCTCCCAATCTCTTAATAATTATAATTGAAATTTCCATATCATATGTTACTATAGAACTATAATCTAGATAGAGTACCTCTTCGAAACAGTTGTTAACTGGCAACTAAATCAATAATTTTGTCAGGTTGGCATTAAGTTGAGTTGATTTTGTTAGGTTGGCACCAAGTTGAAGATTTAAATGCATTTATCGCGGAAAAATTGATTGGGTACTGCTACTTCAATCCTGGGAATATTATATTACTAGCCGTCAGGCTCGCTTCGCTCGCCATATACGTTTAGCCAGACGTTTAGTCTGGACCCCCGACTGGATTGTCCTAACATGTGATAAAAACGCTCAAATGAAAAATGCAGGCGAGCGAAGCGAGCCTGCTGATCTCATTCTTGGACGATCCAGTCGGGGGTCCAGGGGGCGGAGCCCCCTGGCCAGACGGATATGGCGAGCGAAGCGAGCCTGACGGCTAGTTATATTATAAGATTGAAGATGAAGACCCATCCGTTTTTACCGTCCAGACGCAACGACTTACATACTCCAACTTTTGCTTGAGCAAAAGACTGAAGCCAAACTTGAGCGTCTGGACTGGCCTTTAAGCCATAATGTGAAAATAAAAAAGTCATGTGGGCTATTTGAAAGCATTTATATCAAACAATGGTTATTGCTTGCTATTCAGGTATACTATTGATAACGAGGAAAATGGAAATTATTGTATTCATCAAGCTGAAATTCCTCGAAGGCTCGCAATTAATTGAACACGAGTTCGATACAAAAGATTTTATTAGAAACATTAATATTAATAAAATTACATTCAAACATCAATGAAATTCCAAACTCACTACTATTTATACATTCATTATTTTGGAACGTTATAGGGATCGTTCCAAATCAAATGTGTGAAATAATGAAATGTGTGAAATAATGAAAATTGAACTCATACTGGATAAAATGCTCTTCATAAAGTTTTCAATAGAAATGAATTAAGCCCTGCTATAAAATGAACTTCAACACTACTGTGCAAAAAGAGAATTATTCCATTTGTTCTTGGGAGTGTTTACATAAATTCTTGATGCCAGTTGCACAAAAGCCGGTTAAAATTTAACCGTGATTAATTCCATGAGAATCAATCATTTTGAAGCCTGACGCCTTCTTCTCAAAAAGACCTTCTCTGATTGGTTCTCGTGAAATAAATCACGGTTAAAATCTAACCGGCTTTTGTGAAACTGGGCCTCAGTCTGCTAACGAGTGAACACTCCCATATAAGAATAAATGATAGGTATTTTCTTTCTGCACAGCAGACCAAAAATTCATTGGAAAGGGGTTGTTTAATAAATAAATTTATATTTCTTATTATAAGAAAGCAACTTCAAACAATAATAAGTATATAGGCTAGACTTTGAAAAAATAAAAAATAGTATAAGAATAGGAATAAATTAGAATAATATTTCATTGTCTTTTATGAAACCCATAAATCGATGGTCTTCCTTGGCTTATAGAACTTTTTCTTCTCATAGCTTCATAGAAATCAGTTTGAAATATCTTGATTGAAGGTTGAAAGAAGTTTCATCTCCATGCCAAATTTTTGCCAAATCTGAAAATGAACAATTAAAATTAATTTAATGATAATTAATGAAACATTAAAACTAACAATAAACATTAATTCAATTATTCATTTTTGCCAAATCTGAAAATGAACAATTAAAATTAATTTAATGATAATTAATGAAACATTAAAACTAACAATAAACATTAATTCAATGATTCAATAAATTGTATGAACAACCAAAATACTGGTTTTCAATAAAGTTCTATTCTGGACAAAATATGAATATTATTTGTTCTTATTTGAGTGAGCATACACTGGCAGAATGAGAATGTGTGGGCACTTCCATAAGAAGCAATGATATACTATTTTTCTGTCCTGCAAATCAGAAATTCATTGGAAATCTTTATAATGATTCTGATAATCAACGAACAATGAGCTATGAAATCAATATTTGGACTGTAAATTTTTGGGATGTTTATAAATGTGTTATCATAACCTCATTTGGAATATTTAAATCAAAATTCAGGGAGAAAAACAGTTTTGGGTTTATCCTGTTGATTCTCTCCAAATCATTAATTTAATATTGTGATTGTAGAATGTAGTAATAAGTTAACAATTTCCTGCTGGTGATGATATCTACTTGAGCCCTAGGTTTATGCATGGGTAGGCGGAGCGATAATGATGAGAGACCGATGGAACCATAACTCTAGGTGGGTTCCGAACCAACAAGAAATGATTTTGAAGCTTATAACTACTGTATCAGATTTACTGATAGAATTCATGAATTTTGTGTATTGGAATATTTTATATAAAACTAGAGCTTTTTCAGCTGCTCCTGTAAAAAAATCGATAAGTGTGGAGCAGGTAGCCACCCTTCCAACGGGCGCACAGAGAGTACGTAGCTTAACCAATCCGATCACTTGTTAAAATGTATGAATCCAGGGCTTCTTTCTTTTATTTATAAAATAAAATCATACCCTTTGAAATATGAGAATTTAAGAATTTGTAGCCTTCTCTTATTCTATTATTTTATTATTATCAAAGGGTACTGATCATTTGAATATTACGCTAACTTCTGGGCCAAACACTTCCCAAATCTATACAATTGTAGAGAAGATGATGCAGAGCTTTCGTTGTAATAAAAAAATCCAAAAGATCTCGTTTCAGCTCTCACTTTATCCAATATTTGACTACAATCCAAGTGGTGTCAACCCATCTTTGAACCGTAAATTGTATTAATTTGTATCTTCACTTCACATGTAATAAAACAGTCTTAGCTGAAGCTATAATTCAACTTCATTTTGGCAATAGCTCAATGGATTTTTCTAGCGCCTCAATCTGAGAACTTGTAATTTCAAACAGTAATAATATAAAACATAGAATAGAAAATCGGTGACAAAGGAATTGATAGAAAATTCGTTTATTAAAATGAACAGGAGTTATAAGGTTAACAAGAAATCAAGGCTTTTTGATTGTGTCTCTTACTCCCGATTATATTTTGGTAGACAGTTTGTATAATTTTTTATTTTATAAATTCAATATTCTTTGCTGAGATGTATTTCTTTGCTGAGGATGATTTCCACATGACCTCTATTCTTTGTGTGGACAAATTTTGTAGACACATTGTATAATTTTTTAAATTCATAAATTAAACATTCTCCTTGTTTTTTCAAAATTGCCTTTTTATAGTGATATGTGATAGATATAGTATACTTGTTATTTGTATTTGACTTGATATATAGGCCTAGTTGAATTCGATGAATGAAATAAACCTCTTACTTCTTGATGATGGTGCCCATATATAAGTCTAAGTCTGGTGGGTGGTTAATGGGGTACCGTTCGTAAATGATAAGTAAGTACGGTAATGAATAAATGAATAAAGTAATATTGATGAACACATGAACATACTTTTCAGGTGAATTCTGAACCATTTATTGTGTTCTTTTCAAAAAGACTCATGAAACAACGATCATGTTTTTTTTTTAGATCGAAGTCAATCTCTTCCATTTCCAATCAATTCTAAAATATTGAAAAATATAATTCGTAACAACACTTCTCGGAAGTAGGAACACCAATCAATAAAATATCTTTCAAGTTGTTGAGACTTTAATAACAATTCTCAAAATAATTAGAAAATTCTCGTTCGGTACCATACCAATTTAAAGCAACTTAAACTTTTTGCCATAATTATTTAGTGTGTGTACTAGAATCACAGGTTTCTAAATTCACTCACTCACAATTCTAAATTCTACTAAGATCATAATTCTATTCACTAACAATTCTAAATTCTTAGTTATGTATGGAAAATAATTCTACATTAAAAATTAATATTGAGGCTGATGAGCTCCTCCTTAAAAGTGAAATGCATTCCTCCTTAATTCTCAACAAAAAGTACGTGCTTGTAAAAATATTTATGCAGAAATAAAGTGTCTAGACTACAGAAAAGTTGAAATAATTTTATTCTTATGAAGTAGAGCTAGATACGTTTCAATCAATTATCGTACTATACTCAGATACCATGAAATATATTCCTCCAAAGCCACCAACATACTTTCAATAATATTATAATTGGGCTTCCAAACTTCCGGGCTGACAAATAATTTTTGAATAGTAGCACTCATCGAATTTCCATCTCGCTGTTTACCCTTCTGTTGTCAATATAAGCAGTAGCAGAAGTCTTCGGGGTGATTTCTAGCATTTAATTTGGATTTTCGTTTAACAATAATTAATATTACTAGTAGTTCTGTGAACAGTAGACCTCACGCAGTATTCTCATTCAAAAGAATTAGTACCTGATTGAAACTATAGACCTTATAGAAATACAGCAATAGACTGGCTTCTCCACACATCTGTGTATATAATCACTTGTCAGATGATTTATGATGAATAATTCTATTGTCTGATTTTTATTCTAGTATGAAAGAGGCTCGCTTTTCCTTTTATATTATCCCTGAAATGCAAAATTTCCAAAAACCTTGTATATACGTCGACGCGCAATTAAAAAAGGAACATACCTGTCAAATTTCATGAAAATCTATTACCGCGTTTCGCCGTAAATGCGCAACATATAAACATAACCGTCGACTTGAATCTTAGACCTCACTTCGCTCGGTCAATAATTGTTTCTAAGTGATAAATGATCTTATTTGAAGTAACTAAACACTTTTCATTCAATTATCAAAATATCATGAAATATATTCCTTTAAAGCCAACATACTTTCAATAATATTATAATAGTTTCTAAGTGATAAATGGCATTCACATTTTCCTACAGATGAGGTCGACTATATCACATAATTTGAACTTTAGGATAATAAAACACTTTTCACATGATGACGATATTTCAAATACCATCAAACTTATCTAAGAATACCAACTTACCTCCAAATTTTTCTCTCCACTTTTGAATCACATAATCAACCTCCGACTGATGGCTCCAACACTCTCATTTTTCTCAAAAGTACTCAAATTTCGTTTCACTTTTTTGAAGCACATTCTCACCAGAAACCCGACAAACTGTCCCAACATGTGGGGAGTACTCAGCATTGTAGCACTCATTTTACTGTCTCTCTCACTGCAGTCTTGAAAGTTTCAAACTAAAATCTGAGTCTCACTTTGTAGTCTTGTAGTTGCTGTTAAAAAGCCGAAACTGTTTCAATTCTTACCAACTTTATTCTCACACATTTTTTTTGGACTTCTTTTTCTCCTTCTACTTCTTCTTTTTCTTCTTCTTCATTTTCTTTTTCTTCTTCTTTCACCCCTTCCCTTCGCCACCTTCTTCTTTGTCACGCACGATATTTGCTGTCTACTCACTTCTAGCTATTAAAACCGACACACGTTTTCAATTGTCTGATAAGTCTACTCTGTGTAGTAGTTCATTGTCTTTTTTCACATCTCACACAAATTGTCTGTTAATAACTATTTTTTTCCTCCACCTACTATCAAAAGTCTCATTTTACACCCTGGAATCGAATACTAAAGTACTACTTTTCCTCCCATGGGACTAAAAATAATTCCCAGCGGGAAAAGTGATCACTTTTACTCCCAAGGGAGTAAAAATAAACCCATAAGATTAACATGGGAAGAAGTCCGACAACGCCGCGATTGAAGAATGAGGAATGTGGCAACACTGTCGTGGTCGGTAGAGGAAAAGTAAAAGAGCTTTATTTCGATCTTTGGAATATTTTAGCTCTAGGAAATAAGTAGCTCTATTTCGATTGTTAGGTTATGTTCAACCGTTGGTGGATATGAAAAAGTAGACACCTCTAATTAGCGCGTTGTGCTTCGTTGCACCTCTGCTCACTATAGCAGCCCAGTCACTGTTACCATATTGTCTCGCATATTGTCTGAAGATGTAGTAAAATTATTCATTGTTATAGGTATTGGTGTAGGTGGAGGAAAAATGTTGTGTGCATCACGGGACTAAAGTACTTATTCTCCCTCAGGGAAATTGTCGCCCTCGGCTACGCCATCGGGCGACAACAGTTTCCCTCAGGGAGAAAAAGTTGCACTTTAGTCCCTAGATGCACAAATAACTATTTCTTGACTAGTGCTTTTGGCGTCGTCTGTTCTTTTAATCTTTTTCAATCTTACACGGATTCTTGTATTTTTGTTCTCTTTTCTCTCTATCTCGTATCGTTTTTATCCAATGTTTCAAGTGTTTTAGAAGTAAACATTCAACTCATGAAGTTCATGGAAAGCCAAATAGAGTTATTCTGTCTTAGAAGGGATTAAAATTTCAAGAGCACTACTTTCTTCTTCTTCTTCTTCTTCTTCTTCTTCTTCTTCTTCTTCTTCTTCTTCTTCTTCTTCTTCTTCTTCTTCTTCTTTCTTCTTCTTCTTCTTCTTCTTCTTCTTCTTCTTCTTCTTTCTTCTTCTTCTTCTTCTTCTTCTTCTTCTCTTCTTCTTCTTCTTCTTCTTCTTCTTCTTCTTCTTCTTCTTCTTCTTCTTCTTCTTCTTCTTCTTCTTCTTCTTTATCATCATCATCATCATCTCATCATCATCATCATCATCATCATCATCATCATCATCATCTTCTTCTTCTTCTTCTTTTTTTTCTTGAGTGGTGAGATGTGCTCTTGTTTTGTGTTGGTGGTCACATTGTAAGTGCTGCCACCTACCAACTACTGTGTCAAACAGCTTTGACCAATCACAAGCTAGAACGATGCATGCAGTACACGCCCATTCTCGATTCTGATTGGTCTACGCATAATGTAGACACCATTTTGTGGTTCAAACTCGGATTTTTTGAAGAATCTTTTTGCATTATTATTCCTTATTAACATGTTGGCCAATACATTAATACATGATTCATATATCCAGAATTGATTATTTTCCCACATGCATATGACTATTCCTTCTTCCAATAAGAAAATTTAGAAAATGTTTCAATTTTATTCTCTTCCTTCTAAGTTTCCTTCTTCATCTCTTCATCTTCGCCATTAGCTTCCTGATATCTGTCTTTGCTTATTTTACTTGCCTAATTCAGTTTTATCTCTATTTCTCTCCCACTTCTCCTTTTCTCTCTCTTTCTCTCTCTCTTTTGGTAGAGAGTTAGTGGGAAGGATACTTCGAATATTCTTTCCGAGGAGTGGACATTGATATGTCCAAAGCTCCGCCAATTTATGTAGATGCATAACAATATTATCTATTTTATCTATAGTTATTACAAATTGCTTTTTTTCATATCACATACAGCTCAATAATTATTTTCTTAGTTTATATTTTGTAAATTCATCTATAATTTTGCTGTATGGTAAGCTATTGTATATAAGTGTATAAGCCAGTATATATCGTAATGTACATGAATAAAGTAGGCCTACTCAATCAATCAATCTCTCTCTCTCTCTCTCTCTCTCTCCACACGCGTGTGTTGATAGGAAGGATATTATTTTTGTAACCTTTTGAAAGAGTAGGCATTTATTATTTGTTGAAACACCGCCGATTTATATGTAGTTACATCTCAATATTATAAAATTGATAGCCAAATTGCATTCAATTTTCATTCTGAATGATAATTTTTCATACACTACTTTGTGAAATTCGTCAAATAATTAGCTGATTACTGTTAGCTGATTTACTGTTATTTATTGTAAATCAGAGTTTAAGCCAGAATATATTGTAACTTACATGAATTAAGAACTCTAATCTAATCTCTTTCTCTCATTTCATTGCTCCTATTTAATGCACAGTTTCATTATTACTTCTCTTTTTTTATTAAAAGTCTGATCACAATGTTTTGTAATGGGACCACCTTCATATTTTATCTTCCCTATTTCATCTTCCCTCTATTGTATTTTATTATGAACTTCAATTTTTCATGGTATATTTTCATGATAAGTTTCACTCCACATGGATGCAAATAACAACTTTAGTTTGCTGATGTGATAATACTTTACTTGATGTTGATTGCTCAATATGTACAATATTATTTCCTTCAATATTTTTGTAATTGATTAATACTGATGCGGAACTGAAAATAATTATTTATTTCTTAAGTTTAATTTAATTTTATAATGTCAATTCTTGTAAATGTTACCATAGGCAACAGTCTAGTAACAATTGTCAATAAATATCTTATCTTTTTATCTTATCTCTCACTCTCTCTCTCTCTCTTTCTCTTCATCTTACTTTTTGAAAGAATTTCTGAGGCGCCACAAAACCGTCAACTTGTAAATTCTTCTACTGACGTTTTGGGCGGTAGACTTGAAAATAAGAGAAAATAAAAATAAACTTCAGTGAAGACGAGAGAAACAAGAGACGACTTGAGAAGAAGAAGGAAGAAGAGTGTAAAGAGGAAGAGGAGAAGAAGAAAAAGGTGGAGAAGAAGGAGACGGAGGAGATGGAGAAGAAGAAGTATGAGGAAGATGATGAGAAAGAGGAAGATAAGGAAAAGAAAGAGGATAGAGGAGAACTTGGCAAACAGAAATAAATGTGAGAATTGAAGCATTTCCTTAAATTTGCTTTTAGCAGCCAGCAAGACATGCATGCCACATTAACTGCCAATACATCATTCTCTCCTCTTTAATTTTTTTATTGGCTTCTCTCCCATTTAGTCCCCTGACCCGTCCCTCCCTCACTTTCTCTCTCTCTCTCTCTCTCACTCACACACTCTCTCTATAACATAAATTCCTTCACTCCTTCACATTGTTTAAGTTCAACACCACACACACACACACACCTTAACAGTCTATTCTTGTTTCTGTGTACTAAATTTATAGACATTTCAGATTTCAAATTATTTTTAGACGCTGCTTTATTTAGTATTCGAATTTCATGGAAATTCTTCATGTAATTGTAGAATTTATGGACTGAGTGCCGGTTGCACAACAGCCGGTTAAATTTTAACCGTGATTAATTCCACCAGAACCAATCAGAGAAACCGTCTTTTCAAAACCGCCTTCTCTGATTGGTTCTCGTGAAATTAATCACGGTTAAAATCTAACCGGCTGTTGTGCAACCGGTCTTTCAAATACTCCTTCTCTGTTTCTCTTCTGTATAGGCTACTTGTAATATAAATATAATAAAATACTACACTTGAAAAATAAAATACACTTGAAAATGGCATAAATGTCCGAAACATGTTGTGATAAAATATTTCAAAAAAGGGTACTGAGATTTATATTTTATTTATATTTACTCCTTCTCTGATTGGTTCTCGTGAAATTAATCACGGTTAAAACTTAACCGGCTGTTGTGCAACCGGGCCTAAGAACGTTTTCGGTTAACAGCTTTCAGTACCGGTAGTGAAATTACGTAACTTATTGAATCTGTCAGCATTCCTCATCACTAACACCTATATGCTACCCATTAAAACAATGCTGACAGTTTGAAGTGAATCTCACAGTAATCATTCAAGTTCAAGGAATCGATGGATTGGGATTCCTACTCTATTCTATTCATCTCAATTGAATGAACACATTTAACCTTTGTTGTGACTCTAATCTCTAATGTTACAACATTAATCTAATGTGTAATGTTGAAACATTACACCATTTACATCATTGGAATGAAAAAAAAACAAATAATAATGAATTTATTGCCAAATACAAGAAATATTTTCACAAATAAAAATAATCATTAAAATACAATAGTTTTAGGCGTGACTGATAAAAGAAGCCTCTATACAAGCATAGAAACAAGAAATAAATTTTTTAATCTAATATATTATAATAGCAGTACGGTACAAATTAAACAATAATATTCTGTTGATGGATGATAATCTATGGATGTTGAATGTTATCAATAATCCAAGTACTTGATAAATAGAATATTAATGCACAGAGAAATGATATAATAATTGTCGAGTTTTAATAATAATTTACACACAATGATAAATAATTAATATTGCCAAAATTGGTGATTCAGCCAACTCAATTCTCAATTTTGAAATAATAGTCTATTATAGATTTGTTTTACCCACGATTTTATTAATCCTAATTTGTTTTTTTTTGTTATTTTATTCTCAATAAAGTCTTCCGAAATTTTATTTATTAGTTTATTACTCTGATATTCGAATTGGTGTTTACTAGATGTTAATTAAGTAAAATAAATTATTATTGAAAGCATTTACTATATTTGGCCGTATATTATAAGGGACGTATATTCTAAATGCATTTCAGATCTTGGGATGGACTAGGATCCATTTCGGATCTCACAGTTGATAAATTTTCCATGCTTAAAAAAACATTTTGAGAAGTTTACTGGAATGAACGGTACTACATGATGTTTTTGGATAATACCTATCTTATTATATTAAGCGAGCAATCTCTGTATATATCTGGTTATTTATGTTTTACGGATCTCGAAAACGGCTCTAACGATTGTCACGTAATTTGGAACATAGTTGGTTTATGATTTAAAGATTCGATTGCACTAGGTCTCATTCTTTGGAAAACTCGCTGAACGACATTAAAAGGATAATTCATCCTTGGAAAACAGATGATAATTTCGTCGGCTCTCGATAACAGAAGATGTGTGTGCCTGTGTGGGAGAGGGACAGAATTATTTCCTGCGGTGTAATCATATAATCAATCAGCGAGAAATTTTATCTAGCTGGACAGTTTGATCAACATAATCTGATTTGTTGACATGACATGATAATCCTCCTAAACTAGAGTATATCATAATTTTCAAAGTTGATCATTATTTGACAATTTCAAGTCATTAGTGAGTGTTATTTTGTTATTTAATTTGGTTTGTATATACGGTAATCTAAATTATAATTTTTTTGTTTTCAAATGTTTGAACAGAAAATTGGAACTGAATTCAAGTGTATGGAACATAACCTACTTTCTGGACTATTTATAGTGTATGAATCAAAATTCGGGAAAGAAACAGTTTTGGGCTGTGCTGTTAGTACTTCCCCAATCATTTTGAAGAATTGTGTTTGGTTTCTCAAAAGTCAATAAATAAATAACGAGCGAAGCTCGGTGGCCCGATATTGTTTATAACATGTGCTGGATTTACCTATAATGTGAGCTGTATTCATATTATATAATTATAGCTGAATATAAATTATTTTCTGATATTTTATCAGGTTTTACCTAAAATGTGAGCTGTATTTATATTATGTAAAGCTGAAAATATATTATTTTCAGATCGTTTATCAGGTCTACCTTCCATCAAAATACCTACTGTTCATCAGGCCAGCCTCCACAAAAAGTAGGTAGACTAAAAAGTAGCATGACGTGATAGATTTCAATTATTTGATATTCATCATGAAAAAAACGTCGAAATGAGCTGAGAAAATCGAATTGATTTCTGTAAACCTATTAAAACTTGTAATAATAGCTAATTAAGCGTTCTCTACTTTGGTGGGCCTATAATAGGTCACAAACAAGTTCGTATCTTGATTTTGGAGTTATAAAATTCTGCAACTTTATTTACGACTTTTAAAATTTTACTTGTTTTTTTCTCAAAAGTTCTATCAGAAATCTTGTTTAATCGTTCGATAAACAGGTGGAATCGTTTTATAGTTGAATGCGGTTCATAAACGGGGAACGAGGAACAGATTTAGAATGAGGCGCTATTGAAATGCAATGAAAGATCTGTTATCAGTACATGTTTTTCCCTGTATTAACTACATTGAAATCACCTCATATTGGCAGTATTCCTTGTGAATAGCATCAATGCCTCCCATTCAAACAGTGGTGACAGTTTCAAGGGAATGAGCCCAATAAAAGTTGCGCATTAATGTAATAAAAAACGATATGATAGAGTTCGGAAACAGGTTGAAATCACAGGGGGAAATGGAACTCGTAGTGCAAAAAATGACTTTCAAAATATATGAAAAGGTTACAGTATGGGGTTGTTGATGGTTGAAACATTGAACACGTTGAGTGAGAATTGAATGGTTGGATAACTAGTTGAAAATTCATAGACGGTTGACAAAAACACGTGAAGGATCAACTAATTCTTAGGGTCATTGAAGATTGAAAATATATGAAAAGGTTACAGTATGGGATTGTTGATCAACTGGTTGGAGAACCAGTTGAAAATCCGTTGACGGTTGAACAAAACATGTTGAATGAAGGTTAACTAATTATTCGTAGGGTCGTTAAAAGATTGAATAAGGAACAAACAGTTGATGAGCTAATTGAATGTTCTTGGTTCGTTGATAATTTATCATTTAAAACGTAGTATAAAGTTGTTAAATATCTCATACAGGGAAAATTGAGGTACTGTATTATTATTGACTATAATAGTCTACACATGCCGAACACTGATTGCTAAATTTTATAATGAGAAACCTGTTGATTTGTCCATTTATTTTTAATCAACGCCGAAATGTGTACTTGGAACTACAGGCAAAGATGTTTATTTTATGTATGAATGAATAAATAAATAGAATTTTATTGCCATCTGCATGTAGCAATAAATGAAACAAATTTTATAGGAATTGGAAAACAGGTGTGAGGACATCATAAGAGAATAAATTGCAATAGCTATCAACTCCTGGGGAAATAAAACTCCAGGTGCATATTTTATGGAAACAATCAACTAGAAACTGGAATGTGAGGAATGATCGGAAATTTTTCCTTTGAATAGAACTATTTTTTGGGGAAATAAAATGGAAAAGATGAAGAATGTTGGGTAGACTAAAAATGTTAGAACGTGTGGAATTCAAGGAATGTATCACGTGAAATGTTCCAAGTTTTACAGTTAATTGACATTTTGGAGAAATCGAGTTTTCGCATGATTTGGAAGTTGTAACACCAGTGGCCCGCCGCAAAGTAGACCCACGAAAAGCAACCCACGCCGTGGGATGTTTTGTAAACCATAGCTATAGAATTATTCATAATCAATCAGCTGAGAAGTGGATTATTCATTGCATGTATTACACAGATGTCTAGAGAAGCCTATAGCAATGGTTTACAAAACATCCCACGGCGTGGGTTGCTTTTCGTGGTTTGGCGTGGGTCTACTTTGCGCCGGGCCTTACTGTATAAAATGAACTAAAATACTTAAAAATAAGAACCAGTGATACAATTAGAAGACTAGGGCTCGGTTACACAAAAACCGGTTAAGTTTTAACCGTGAATAATTTTACGAGAACCAATCAGAGAAGGCCTTTTAGATAAGACTGCTCCTTTGATTGGTTCTCGTGGATTTAATCACGTTTAAAATTCAACCAGCTTTTGTGCAGCCGGCACTTTAGCTTGATAAGATTGATAGAAGAATATTTTTTATATAACTCAAATTCAAATTTACTGGTAAATTTACATTTCATTAGCCATAAAATTACAACTAATAAGTCAAAAAAGTTCAAAATTAAATTCTGCTTTAGAGCTTTCTGCTAGTTGCTTTAACTTTGGTCTGTTTTCAGATTATGTGGCTGTGTGGATTTATGTATATTTTATTTTGTATATGTACTATATGTATAATTAAGTTCAATTGACTTTTGTCCATGCAACCAATGTTTGTTTATGACAATAATAAAGATTTTGATTTGAAAATTAAAGCAGGGAAAGGATAGCTGACCTATTTCTTGTGACTAAACAATCAAAACAATGACTCTATGATAATACATTATTAATAACTAATTTTTTTGCTGCTCTTTACGAACAGAGAAGATAAAATCACCTATTTTTATAAAAATCTAATTTAGAAATCCAAATCTTGACGTGAAGCATTTTTAAACCGTGTCATCCTTTGCACGTGCTTCCACCTATATTGAGATTCACTGACAGCATTCTACACCAATAGCTTCCCATTTAACCCATACTGACAGTTGGAAGTGAATTCAAGTGTAAGGTATAAAAACATCACAGCAATTGAATTTTGTTGGAGCCGTTTTACTTCAACCATATAGTTACCAGAAACTGGAAACTTTCCATGTTACTCTCTGATGAGTAAATTGGTAGCTTAACAGTTCCACGTGTTCGGAAGACACCAATTATCTGATTTCAACTTTTTTAGCATCTTCTTTTTGTTATTTCTGGTAGTTGTTCTATTTTTTGGCGAAAATTGTTTTTAATTGGTGTAGACGATCTATAGTTTTCAGGTGAAGTAATATCTCAAGAGGTGAGAAATTATTTTATATGTTTGAAGATTGAATATTTGATGATTTATTATGTAATGTTTAAAAAAAGATACTATGTGATTATTTCTATACAAAATAAACCATTCAAATAGCCTACAGATGGAAATTACTGAGTTGACAAATAAATTCCCGGACTGACAAATAATTTTTGAACAGTAGCGCTCATCGAATTTCCATCTAGCTGTTTACCCTGTTGTCAATATTTGCAGTAGCAGAAGTCTTCGGGGTGAATTACAACATTTAATTTGGATTTTCGTTTTGTCATACATGATATCAGAACCTATTTAATTTTTGAAATATTATTTTGTGAATTGGAAATCTGGTCACAGATTTAATTATTAAATGTAATTGATAAAGCGAGAAGATCTCCAATGTACAGAGATAAAACACACGTTTCATTATTGTGAATGTACTACAATAACTTCATTTAATAATTAAATCCGCGACCAGATTTACAATTCAAAAAATAAAATTTCAAAAATTGAATAGGTTTTGATGTCATGCATGACAGTTTAATAATAATAATTAATTCAAATAGCCCTATTGAAGATTCTGTCTTAAATTTTTTGATTTTTCAATCATTGATGATAGTCTTCAATTGTGAGGTAAAGTGTGAATTAAAGAGGTATAATTGAACGAGCGTTAGCGAGTTCTCACTCTTGACTTACTGAAGGCCAAAGTCGTTGTTCGTATGTTTGTATGTTCTACAATAACTTCAGAGAGAATTGATCAATCTGCTCCAAATTTTGAACACGTATACTTCGAACCTTTTTTACAGGTCGAGTTCGTTGCACGATAGAATCGACTCACTCCTTCGTCCCTTTTCAGGATATAAAAATAACATTGAAAGTGGATTAAAAAAAATGTTGTGATTTAGTCAGCTGAAGATTTCATTGCATGCAATTACTACAATTTTTCCATTCATTCATCCATAACATCAGCTGAGGCTATTTGGGAGCTATCGCACGGACACATGATTTCAGTTGGTTGATATACAACATAATTTACAAATTTTACATCAACAAAATGATGTGGGTTGATATGAATGGGCGCACATATAAATGTGCGGTTGGTATTTTAACATTTATTTATTTGAAATATTTCGCCATTTATTTTCTGTTGGATCTCTATCGAAATTGTGTATCACATGACCACCTTCTCATTTGAAAAAAATTAATTTTGATTCATATGAGAGTGAATGATTTTGAAGCGACAAAATAAGATTTGGAGAGTAATTTTTCATTTTAAATAGGATCCCCCAATGAAGCCTACTGTCAAATATTATTGTAAGAGAAATATCTAAATATTTTCATAATTTTCATCATCACTATGTATAATTAAAACTTGCGGGTTTCAAAGATACAACACTTCAAATACAAATACCACCCTACAATTTAAAACTTGTTGATCGAGTTCTCCAACCCAGGGGATCACTAGTGATAACAGTTTTAACTGTCGGTAAAGATGTTGCCGGAGTAGTCAGTCTCGGCCCTATTTCATGTGTGATGAGGCAGCTGACAAATTTACTTGTTCATCTGAAGGAGTGACTCGTCAAGAAGATCTGGCGCTGCTGAGATTCGAACTCGGGTCACTGGTTTACAAAGCCAGCGTCTAGACCACTAGACCACGACTATTCCACAGAAAAAAGCAGTATAAATAGAGAGCCTCGTAAGTCGGTCGTTCAGTCGAGGCTTTTCCCATTTCTTAGCTGTTCCAACTACCAGGCTCGCATAACATCGTAGCAGATTATAATATAGTGAGGTCCACTGCAGTGGATATACGGCGCTGATGCCGCGACGATAACGCGGCGATAACGCGGCGTTGACAACGCTGAACCAAGTTATACACAGCGTTGTTAGCACGCACAATGGAAGTAACATTGCCCAGTAAACGCGGCGCTACGGGGACG